>NC_134850.1:21699027-21704027 GCF_965363235.1 Mytilus galloprovincialis | reverse complement strand
TTGGTTAAACACGTTGGTTAAACATGTTGGTTAAACATGTTGGTTAAACACGTAGTTTAAACACGTTGGCTGGTTAAACACGTTGGTTAAACACGTTTGATAGGCTCAATTTTAACAAGCGAAAAAAAACCATCTCGGATCCCGTATTTAACACATGAAACGGAAACATGCATTGATTGATTGATTGGTTGGTTGGTTGGTTAAACACTTTGGTTAAACACGTTGGTTAAACACTTTGATTAAACACGTTGGTTAAACACATTGGTTAAAAACATTGGATAGGCTCAAAATTGGATCCCGTATTTAACACATGAAACGGAAACATGCATTGATTGATTGATTGGTTGGTTGGTTGGTTGTTTAAACACGTTGGTTAAACATGTCGGTTAAACACGTTGGTTAAACACATTGGTTAAACATATTGGTTAAACACGTTGGCTGGTTAAACACGTTGGATAGGCTCAATTTAAACAAGCGAAAAAAAAAACATCTTGGATCCCGTATTTAACACATGAAACGGAAACATGCATTGATTGATTGATTGATTGGTTGGGTGGTTGGTTGGTTGGTTAAACACGTTGGCTGGTTAAACACGTTAGATAGGCTCAATTTAAACAAGCGAAAAAACCCATCTTGGATCCCGTATTTAACACATGAAACGCAAACATGCATTGATTGATTGATTGGTTGGTTGGTTGGTTGGTTGGTTGGTAAGTTGGTTAAACACGTTGGTTAAACATGTTGGTTAAACACGTTGGTTAAACATGTTGGTTAAACACGTTGGTTAAACACGTTGGTTAAACACGTTGGCTGGTTAAACACGTTAGATAGGCTCAATTTAAACGAGCTAAAAAAACCATCTTGGATCCCGTATTTAACACATGAAACGGAAACATGCATTGATTGATTGGTTGGGTGGTTAAACATGTTGGTTAAACACGTTGGCTGGTTAAACACGTTAGATAGGCTCAATTTAAACGAGCGAAAAAAAACATCTTGGATCCCGTATTTAACACATGAAACGGAAACATGCATTGATTGATTGATTGATTGGTTGGTTGGTTGGTTGGTTGGTTGGTTGGTTAAACACGTTGGTTAAACATGTTGGTTAAACACGTTAGTTAAACATGTTGGTTAAACACGTTAGTTAAACATATTTGTTAAACATGTTGGTTAAACACGTTTGATAGGCTCAATTAAAACAAGCGGAAAAAAAAGAGACCTTGAATCCCGTATGAAACACATGAAACGGAAACATTGATTGATTGATTGATTGATTGATTGATTGATTGATTGATTGATTGGTTGGTTGGTTGGTTGGTTGGTTGAAATTCAAACACACATAAAACTGTTTAAATAGTGCCAAAACCACATAATTTGATGACCTTGACCTTTGACCTTGTGACCTTCGTCAAGGTCATTGCTCCACAAGGTCATTGCAATAGACCCTATGGGTCAAGGACCTTTGTTTAAGAGTTTTGCCTAAATATGGCTTTTTAAAAACCATAGATGGGAGTTATGTCCCTTACATGATGGTAAAATCAATATAGTCATAATGTAAAAAAGTTGCCCCTTGAAGTACTTAACATTTTTCACTGCTTAAATTTTCTGTATCTATAACCATTCAAGAATTATAGGGAAATCAAAGACATATGAAAATCTTAAATATGACCTTGACCTTTGACCTTGACCTAATTTTCTAAGTTAGGAATCAGGGGACTCAAATAAAAACATTCCAGGGTTATACGGTTAACGGTTTATGAGTTAAAAAAACATACCGACAAATTTATTCCGTAAAGATAGATAACTCCTATAAAATTTCATCGAATCGCTTTGATCCAAATTAGCCAAAATTTTCTGAGGATGTAACGAACAATTTGTAAAAAGAATTTTGTCGCTATCTTTTTTTGTTACGAAGGAGATGCACACACATGATAAACAGTGAATAGGGAGATAACTCTTACAGAGAAAATTGTTCGTCTTAGCAGGGTGAAATTTAAAAGCGCATAAACTATACGATACAATATGAGAAATATCTAAGCGACATATTGCGAAACAAACATTTATCGCAAGAACAAAATTTGGCGGAAAAAAAAAAATAATAATAATAATAATAATAATCAGAACAAATACAATAAGTCTTTCCACAGAAAAGTGGAAAGACTTAATAATAATAATCAGAACAAATACAATAAGTCTTTCCACAGAAAAGTGGAAAGACTTAATTAAAAACCAATTGTTCAGAGAACAATTGAAAGTCTTTCCAAACCAAAGTAATTTTGATAAGGAGGTAGTTTCTTTATACTGATGCGATTATTGATGGATTAATTATCTTTTTGAGTGATATAAGGGAGATAATATGCTACTTCCGGTGAAATGAATGTCACATCCCGTCTAATATGATAGCTTCTTTCACATTGATTCCAAAAATATATAGTTTCTATATACTTTTTTATGTAGAATTGGAGATAATTGGCCACTTCCGGTTTGTTGGAAGTCATTTTTAGTCTTCAGTAATCTGTTCATGTATCTATATGACAAATAATATGGATTCTGACTACTTTTGTGTGAAAAAATTGCAAAAAAAGTTACTTCCGGTTTTCTAAAGGTCACTTCCGGTAGCCATTTTTCAAGGTCATTTGTCACTTAACCCTTTGTATAAGGTCAAATGTCTTTATAATGAACTTAATTGAAGTTATAATCAAATAACTTCAAATCAAGACATTTCAGGGGCACCAACTCCTATAAGATGCCATTTAATTGTATAAGACTAAACGTAGCATATCTTCATTACAATAAAGCAGACATTTTGCACTTGTTCTTTTATATGTATCTCTCAAAGTGTCGGAGAAAATGCAAAAACAAGCAAAAGTCACTATTGAGAACTTGACCTTGACCTTTGACCTTGACCTATATTTCTAAGTTAGGACCCAGGGACCTCAAATAAAAACTTTCCTGGGTTATACGGTTAACGGTTTATGAGTTAAAAAAACATACCGACAAATTTATTTGGTAAAGGTAGATAACTCCTATAAAATTTCATCGAATCGCTTCGATCCAAATTAGCCAAAAATTCCTGAGGATGTAACGAACAATTTGTAAAAGGAATTTTGTCGCTTTCTTTTTTTGTTACGAAGGAGATGCACACACATGATAAACAGTGAATAGGGAGATAACTCTTACAAAGAAAATGGTGCGCCTTAGCAGGGTGAAATTTAAAAGCGCATAAACTTTACGATACCATATGAGAAATATCTAAGCGACATATTGCGAAACAAACATTTATCGCAAGAACAAAATTTGGCGGAAGAAAAAAAAAAAAATAATAATAATCAGAACAAATACAATAAGTCTTTCCACAGAAAAGTGGAAAGACTTAATAATAATAATAATAATTAAAAACCAATTGTTCAGAGAACAATTGAAGGTCTTTCCATATCAAAGAAATTTTGATAAGAAGATAGTTGTTCATACTGATACGATAAATAATGGTTTAATCATATTTTTAAGTGATATAAAGGAGATAATATGCTACTTCCGGTGAAATGAATGTCACTTCCGGTCTAATATGATAGCTTCTTTCACACTGATTCCAAAAATATATAGTTTCTATATACTTTTGTATTTAGAATGGGAGATACATGGTCACTTCCGGTTTGTTGGAAGTCATTTTTAGTCTTCAGTAATCAGTTTATGTATCTATATGATAAAAATATATGGATTCTGAGTACTTTTATACGAAAAAATTGCAAAAAAAGGTTACTTCCGGTTTTCTCAAGGTCACTTCCGGTAGTAATTTTTCAAGGTCATTTGTCATCCAACCTTTTGCACAAGGTCAAATGCCATTAAAATGCACTTAGTTGAAGTTATAATCAAATAACCTCATATCAAGACATTTCAGGGGCACTAACTCCTATTAGATGCTATTTAATTGTATCAGACCAAATGTAACATATCTTCATAACTATATAGCAATCATTTTGCACTTGTTCTTTAATATGTACCTTTTCAAGGGTTGGAGGAAATGCATAAACATGGAAAATTCCGAATTTAGAACTTGACCTTGACCTTTGACCTTGACCCCATTTTCTAATAAAGGGCCTAGGGATCTCAAATAAATACATTCCAGGGTTATACGGTTGACGGTTTATTAGTTAATAGCACATATTGAGAAAATAATTTTGTAAAGGTAGATAACTCCTATAAAATTTCATCGAATCGCTTCGCTCCAAATAAGCCAAATTTTCCTTAGGATGTAACGAACAATTTGTAAAAAGAATTTTGTCGCTATCTTTTTTTGTTACAAAGGAGATGCACTCTGATGATAAACAGTGAATAGGGAGATAACTCTTACAAAGAAAAGTGTTCGGCTTAGCAGGGTTAAATGTAAAAGCGCATAAGCTGTACGATACAATATGAGAAATATCTAAGCGACATATTGCGAAACAAACATTTGTCGCAATATCAAAATTAGGCGGAAGAAAAAAAAAAAAAAAAAAATAATAATAAATATAAAGCAATTGTTTTGAAAACAATTGTTAGGCAGTCTTTCCCCTCTGATGAATGGATAATTGGGTTTTTTTATTGATTGATTTGGAAAAAAAGGGGGGGGGGGGGGGGGGTATTTGTTTGTTTGTTTGTTTTTGTAAAGGGTCTATATTATTATGTTACCGGAGAAGTTTCATGTTTAGTTTGGAAAGTTTTTCTTTTATTTTAGATACAGCGCGCGCGCAATATTGAGGAGACATCACGTGACGCGGGTTTATATTAAGAAAAACTTAGTCTTTTTATTCCTTTTTAGGTGGGGACTTTGAACAGACAACATGTATAGAGACGGAATGCACACAATGTAATTTCTTTTGTCATTGTAGGAAATTGACATTTCGATGACAGTTCACCAGCAGTGCATGTTTTGGATTTAATTGTTCCGGTGTAACTTTAATACACATTTAATGATTATTTTTTGATAATGTCCATTTTTCAGCACCTGTTTGTAACAC
>NC_134850.1:16946527-17084027 GCF_965363235.1 Mytilus galloprovincialis | reverse complement strand
CTTCAAGTCGTGCCCCAAATCACATATGTACATGACCTTGACCTTTGACCTTGTGACCTTTGTCAAGGTCATTGCTTCACAATGTCATTGCAAAAGACCCTATGGGTCAAGGACCTTTTGTTTAAGAGTTTTGCCTAATAATGGCTTTTTATAAACCATCAATGGGGGTTATGTCCCTTACATAATGGTAAAACCAATACAGTCATAATGTAACAAAGTTGCCCCTTGAAGTACTGAACATTTTTCACTGCTTAAATTTTCTGTATCTATAACCATTCAAGAATTATAGGGAAATCAAAGACATATGAAAATCTAAAATATGACCTTGACCTTTGACCTTGACCTAATTTTCTAAGTTAGGACCCAGGGGACTCAAATAAAAACATTCCAGGGTTATACGGTTAACGGTTTATGAGTTAAAAAAACATACCGACAAATTTATTCCGTAAAGGTACATAACTCCTATAAAATTTCATCGAATCGCTTCGATCCAAATTAGACAAAAATTCCTGAGGATGTAACGAACAATTTGTAAAAAGAATTTTGTCGCTTTCTTATTTTGTTACGAAGGAGATGCACACACATGACAAACAGTGAATAGGGAGATAACTCTTACAAAGAAAATGGTTCGGCTTAGCAGGGTGAAATTTAAAAGCGCATAAACTATACGATACAATATGAAAAAAATCTAAGCGACATATTGCGAAACAAACATTTATCGCAAGAACAAAATTTGGCGGAAAAAAAAAAAAAATAATAATAAATATAAATCAATTGCTTTAAAAAAGCAATTGTAGGGGGTCTTTCCCCCTTTAAAATTAATTGAATGGGGGGGGGGGGGTTGTTTGTTTGTTTGTTTGTTTGTTTGTTTGTTTGTTTGTTTGTTTGTTTGTTTGTTTCTGTATGGGGTCTATATTATTGTTACCGGAGAAGTTTCATGTTTAGTTTGGAAAGTTTTTCTTTTATTTTAGGTACAGCGCGCGCGCCACATCACGTGACACGGGTTTATAATAACGAAAAGATAGTCTTTTTATTCCTTTTTAGGTGGGGACTTTGAACAGACAACATGTATAGAGACGGAATGCACACAATGTAATTTCTTTTGTCATTGTAGGAAATTGACATTTTGATGACAGTTTACAAGCAGTGCATGATTTGGATTTATTTGATCCGGTTTAACTTTAAAACACATTTATTGATTATTTTCTGATAATGTACATTTTTCAGCACCTGTTTGTAACACAGATTAGTATTTCAATCTCGGAGCGGACATTTTATTGTAGGCTTTTACTGAAATTTCGGACCTAGCAAGCAATTTTTACGGCATTGCAATTTCTTTTCTCTAGGAAAAGCTTTGAGAGATATCTGCACCAAGTTTTTTTATAAACTTTTAGTACATGTATGCCCTGCTGACTGCAAATTTTGAGGTCGATTGTATTTGTGGTTTCAGAGAACATGTGGATTTTTTTTTCAGAAGTGACGCAAGAACAATATTAAATTTCAATTTTTCATGAAACATGATTGATTGATCATGATCATGATTGATTGATCATGATCATGATTGATTGATTGATTGATTGATTGATTGATTAGTTGGTTGGTTGGTTGGTTGGTTGGTAGGTAAAACACGTTGGATAGGGCCAATTGAAACAGCGAAAAAGAAACAAAAAAGATCTTGGACCCTATATTAAACACACGAGACGGAAACATGATTGATTGATTGATTGATTGATTGATAGATTGATTGGTTGGTTGGTTGGTTGGTTGGTTGGTTGGTTGGTTAAACACCTTGGATAGGGCCAATTGAAACAGCGAAAAAGAAACAAAGATCTTGGACCCTATATTAAACACACGAGACGAGACGGAAACATGATTGATTGATCATGATTGATTGATTGATTGATTGATTGATTGATTGATTGATTGATTGATTGATTGATTGATTGGTTGGTTGGTTGGTTGGTTGGTTGGTTGGTTGGTTGGTTGGTTGGTTGGTTAAACACGTTTGAAAGGGTCAATTGAAACAGCGAAAAAGAAACAAAGGAGATCTTGAACCCTATATTAAACACATGAGACGGAAACATGATTGATTGGTTGATTAATCATGATCATGATTGGTTGATTGATCATGATTGGTTGATTGATCATGATCATGATTTGTTGATTGATCATTATTGATTGATCATGATTGGTTGGTTGGCAAACACACATAAAATTCTTCAAGTCGTGCCCCAAATCACATATGTACATGACCTTGACCTTTGACCTTGTGACCTTTGTCAAGGTCATTGCTTCACAATGTCATTGCAAAAGACCCTATGGGTCAAGGACCTTTTGTTTAAGAGTTTTGCCTAATAATGGCTTTTTATAAACCATCAGTGGGGGTTATGTCCCTTACATAATGGTAAAACTAATACAGTCATAATGTAACAAAGTTGCCTCTTGAAGTACTGAACATTTTTCACTGCTTAAATTTTCTGTATCTATAACCATTCAAGAATTATAGGGAAATCAAAGACATATGAAAATCTAAAATATGACCTTGACCTTTGACCTTGACCTAATTTTCTAAGTTAGGACCCAGGGGACTCAAATAAAAACATTCCAGGGTTATA
This sequence comes from Mytilus galloprovincialis, assembly GCF_965363235.1. Classification (NCBI taxonomy): domain Eukaryota; kingdom Metazoa; phylum Mollusca; class Bivalvia; order Mytilida; family Mytilidae; genus Mytilus; species Mytilus galloprovincialis. The sequence continues at coordinate 17,081,412 of NC_134850.1, read as the reverse complement.
CGGTTAACGGTTAATGAGTTAAAAAAACATACCGACAAATTTATTCCGTAAAGGTACATAACTCCTATAAAATTTCATCGAATCGCTTCGATCCAAATTAGCCAAAAATTCCTGAGGATGTAACGAACAATTTGTGAAAAGAATTTTGGCGCTATCTTTTTTTGTTACGAAGGAGATGCACACACATGATAAACAGTGAATAGGGAGATAACTCTCACAAAGAAAATGGTTCGGCTTAGCAGGGTGAAATTTAAAAGCGCATAAACTATACGATACCATATGAGAAATATCTAAGCGACATATTGCGAAACAAACATTTATCGCAAGAAAAAAATTTGGCGGAAGAAAAAAAAAAAAAAAATAATAATAATAATAATAATAATAATAATCAGAACAAATACAATAGGCTTTCCACAGAAAAGTGGAAAGACCTAATAATCAGAACAAATACAATAGGCTTTCCACAGAAAAGTGGAAAGACCTAATAATATGGAAAAAACTGGAGTTGTCGTTCGTTTTCCGTTGATAGAATATATATATAGATAGCACACAACCTATATTCAGTTGTAAGTGGAGGGTTAAAAAAAAAAGGGGGGGCAAAAGGGGGTCTCGGGGAGATTTTTTTTATTTTTTTATTAACGGAACAGAACGGTTAAAAAGGTTTTTTACAATATAAATCAATTGCTTTTTTAAAGCAATTGTAGGGGGTCTTTCCCCCTTTAAAATTAATTGAATTTGGGGGGGGGGGGTTTGTTTGTTTGTTTGTTTGTTTGTTTGTTTGTTTGTTTGTTTGTTTCTGTATGGGGTCTATATTATTGTTACCGGAGAAGTTTCATGTTTAGTTTGGAAAGTTTTTCTTTTATTTTAGGTACAGCGCGCGCGCCACATCACGTGACACGGGTTTATAATAACGAAAAGATAGTCTTTTTATTCCTTTTTAGGTGGGGACTTTGAACAGACAACATGTATAGAGACGGAATGCACACAATGTAATTTCTTTTGTCATTGTAGGAAATTGACATTTTGATGACAGTTCACAAGCAGTGCATGTTTTGGATTTAATTGTTCCGGTGTAACTTTAATACACATTTAACGATTATTTTCTTAAAATGTACATTTTTCAGCACCAGTTTGTAACACAGATTAGTACTTTAATCTAGGAGCGGACATTTTATTGTAGGATGTCACTGAGATTTACGGACCTAGCAAGCGATTTTTACAGCATTGCCATTTTTTTTCTCTATGAAAAGTCTTGAAAGATATCCGCACCAAGTTTTTTTATGAACCTTTAGTACATGTATGCCCTGCTGCCTGCAAATTTTCAGGTCGATTGGACTTGTAGTTTCAGAGTACATGTGGATTGTTTTTTCAGAAGTTACGCAAGAACAATATTAAATTTCAATTTTTTATGAAACATGATTGATTGATCATGATCATGATTGATTGATTGATCATGATCATGATTGATTGATTGATTGATTGATTGATTGATTGATTGATTGATTGATTGATTGATTGATTGATTAGTTGGTTGGTTGGTTAAACACGTTGGATAGGGCCAATTGAAACAGCGAAAAAGAAACAAAGAAGATCTTGGACCCTATATTAAACACACGAGACGGAAACATGATTGATTGATTGATTGATTGATTGATTGATTGATTGATTGATTGATTGATTGATTGATTGATTGGTTGGTTGGTTGGTTGGTTGGTTGGTTAAACACGTTGGATAAGGTCAATTGAAACAGCGAAAAAGAAACAAAGGAGATCTTGAACCCTATATAAAACACATGAGACGGAAACATGATTGATTGATTTATTAATCATGATCATGATTGGTTGATTGATCATGATCATGATTGGTTGATTGATCATGATCATGATTGGTTGATTGATCATGATCATGATTGGTTGATTGATCATGATTGGTTGGTTGGTTGGTTGGTTGGTTGGCAAACACATAAAATTCTTCAAGTCGTGCCCCAAATCACATATGTACATGACCTTGACCTTTGACCTTGTGACCTTTGTCAAGGTCATTGCTTCACAATGTCATTGCAAAAGACCCTATGGGTCAAGGACCTTTTGTTTAAGAGTTATGCCTAATAATGGCTTTTTATAAACCATCAATGGGGGTTATGTCCCTTACATAATGGTAAAACCAATACAGTCATAATGTAACAAAGTTGCCCCTTGAAGTACTCAACATTTTTCACTGCTTAAATTTTCTGTATCTATAACCATTCAAGAATTATAGGGAAATCAAAGACATATGAAAATCTAAAATATGACCTTGACCTTTGACCTTGACCTAATTTTTTAAGTTAGGACCCAGGGGACTCAAATAAAAACATTCCAGGGTTATACGGTTAACCGTTTATGAGTTAAAAAAACATACCGACAAATTTATTCCGTAAAGGTACATAACTCCTATAAAATTTCATCGAATCGCTTCGATCCAAATTAGCCAAAAATTCCTGAGGATGTAACGAACAATTTGTAAAAAGAATTTTGTCGCTTTCTTATTTTGTTACGAAGGAGATGCACACACATGACAAACAGTGAATAGGGAGATAACTCTTACAAAGAAAATGGTTCGGCTTAGCAGGGTGAAATTTAAAAGCGCATAAACTATACGATACAATATGAAAAAAATCTAAGCGACATATTGCGAAACAAACATTTATCGCAAGAGCAAAATTTGGCGGAAGAAAAAAAAAAAAAAAATAATAATAATAATCAGAACAAATACAATAGGCTTTCCACAGAAAAGTGGAAAGACCTAATAATAATCAGAACAAATACAATAGGCTTTCCACAGAAAAGTGGAAAGACCTAATAATAATACTATATTCAGAACCAATACAGCTTATAGAATGTACATTTTTTACAATATTTTTTAAATGCATCAGTGTAGTATAAATATCAATAATTATACACAATACATGTATGGCGGAGAATGACAATACATTCATATGATAAATAAGTAATACAACTACACATTTCGATTTTTTTCAATATTAAACAAAAATTTACCTTAATTATTAAGTTCTTTCACATTGTGAACTGATGACAACTATGAAAGTTTGAAAGTGGATTGATATTGCTAATACTATTTCTTCATATATTGTTTTCTGAAATCATTTTATCTATTACATTCTAGAATAATATGATATCTATCTTTTACAATATTTATATTGCACAAAGTACAAAATCTATTTTTCTATCTACATTGTTATATCTGCCTGTCTCTATACTGAAGCTCTGTGCAAAGGTACGATATTTACAAATAAAAGTATTAGATTATATATTTGATAAACAGGTATATCTAAATAAAATAACAATATATCTCTGTCATATATAAATCTATAAAGTGTACGTTTTGATGAATTGTAAAAAACAAAGTATGAACATCAGTTATAAATGTATCTTTTATTCTTTGTTTTAACTCATGTAAAAATATATCAACATTATTAACGCTTTGTTTTAGCCATACATCATGGAAACCATATATAGATAAAAAAATCTCTGACTGAACAGGCTTACTACAATTTGTCTTTGTTTTTTTTAAATGAATTCTCCAACATGTCTTTATAACATGCTTTAAGTATACAGTTTTCAGTATTCAATAGTTTGAACCAAAACTGAATGATTCTTTTGTGTCTTTCATAATACTTTCGGTAACGTCCCAATTCACAGTAAACCATGTTAGGAACAGCAGCTTTTCGAAACTATAGAATTCGTTTAAAAAATATAAATGTACTTTCTCTATATCATCGGCTTTATGAATACCCAACACTTCTAGTATAGCTATACTTAAGAATACTAGATACATAAGTATTAAATAAGGACAGTAACGTTTCGCAGTTATAACATTCATCTACAATTTTACTACATAAAGCAAAAACATCCTTTCTTCCTTGATTGGCTAACATTTTTTGTGTTTGTAAAAAGCTTCATTATAATTAAAAATTGGTAAATTAATAAAAATGTTACTCTAGATACTATCTTTTGATTGTAAGAAGCTTCTGTCCAAGTTTGGTAACTTGCATTCAAAACCATAACTATCTATTCATTAATTAACAGAATGTGTATAAGTTAAATACGGTTAGAATGACGGGAGAAGATATATCACATGTTAACATATTTCATGGTCTTCAGCCTAGAAGCTTAAACCCGTAGAGACAGGAGTGTTGGATCTAGGAGAGATTTTGGCCCCATTAAGAATCCGAAAGGTTTGGCGAGCTTCCCTTAAGGGAACGAAAACAAAACAAAATGTTGTCATTTCTTTCACAATTTTGCTTTATTTACAAACTTCAGCTACGCGGAGATGTAATGCGGGGTTCACACATTGCCGATTATTGCTCCCGTTTGAGATCAGACAGCGATACGACACGAACATTGAAAAAGTCGGATTAGTATCCTCAATTATCTGGAATGTCCTCTTATTGTCTGAACGCAGTCGTTTTAGTTCGTAACAGATTCCTACTGGTCGGGAAGGGTCCGAATAGTTCGGCAAAGCACCCCGACAGTTAGGTGCGTCCCGTAACATTCGGGGAAACTGAGCCGATTTTGTCTAGTCGGATTACAATCGTGCCTATGTCGTGACAGATTCTGCTGTATCGGATCGAATTCCTAACAATGTTCTGTGTATTCGGGACGGTGTCCTGTGGAACGGGAATGATCTGGAGAAGTCCCGACAATAACAGAATACAATACGACTGAGACCAGACAAAGCCGTTTGCAATGCGATAGAGCGGACCGTGATAGGATTACGTTCCGACAGTACCTGATCATCCCGATTATGCCGACAGTTTTCGAACGGATAACTTCCGTCAGCGTCGGTTCACTGTCTTGTCACTATCTGATCTCTGTCGGATTACATTCGGTAGAATCGGGACGCAGTCGTGACAGACTCGGTCGAATTTTACCTAGCGAAAGATACAAATCGAATTTCCATCCACGATTCACAGGATCTTGATCAGACTTTTGACAAATTTTAATCGGGAATGGTCCTGTCAAGGACGGCAGTAAAAATCGTGAATGTGTGACCCCAGCTTAAGTCGACATGGAAAATCAGCTCAGGAACTGGTTTATTCAAGACATTAACCATTTAGTGTTGCTTTTAGAAAAGAATGGCGATGGCTTCCGATTCGCGAAAGTGATAATGCTTCTTGACAAAACTCTGTTATTTTCCCTTTTTAATTCATTCATCGGATGAGACAATGTCTTTACTTGGTCAACAGACAACAGATAGTTTGTTGATATATCCAATTAACAACACTAATCAAACATTGCTGCAACAGGAGTTACATAAATGTTTGTAGGTTATGTTTAGTTGTATTTCAATAGTTTTCATCAACAATATCAACTTAAAGAAATTGTAAACCTTTTTTTCAATCACTACTATTTAGTAAATTAAAGTAAATTCTAAATACAAGATGACCGCTGTGAAAAAAATAAGAAATATGTTGTCTACCCCTTGTGATATAATTAAGGACACCATAAAGATTGTTTGTTTATGGTTATGTCAAATTTCGGCATCAAGTCGCCCCATTACCGTTGCTTCAGGAAACAATTCGCATTTGCGTTCAGTCCAAATCTTAGTTTCATTTATTTCCCAAACTCCTAAGAGTTGTGAAATGTTGTTTTCGTTGATTAACCGTGGGATGTAAGTTGCTGATGGAAATTCAGGAAGGGGGCAAACATCAAGTTGATCGATGTCCTTTTTCAGGTTTTTTAACATCCTTAGCAAAGTAGCATCAAGTCTACTTTGATCGAAGAGACCTTCTTTCCTTCTATCTAAAGCGTGTGCTTCATTAGAAGCATCTGTATGGTCGAAAAGTATCACTGTTAAACGTTCGCTCACTTTTCGTGATTTGTCCTTTAAGGACGCAATTCTTTTAGAAGTATACTGGTCAACCATGCGTTTTACTTTCTTACGTTCTTCTGTCATTGATCTAATGACAGTTTCTACTTGATCATTAAATGATGAAAAATTTTGTTTCAATTTGGACACGTTTCCGCTCGTTTTAATTAACTTCGTTAAAATTTCTTGTTCGATTTTGGTTTTAAGATCTGTAATGGTGTCTTTCAGTTGAGAAAATTTATGTCCATCGTGTTTCCCGGTAACACAACATGCACAAACTGGAACATCACACTCTTTGCAAACGAAAGTGAAGACTTCATTGTGAATAGTGCATTTAGATTTTATTTCCGGTATATCTTCCGAAGTTTCTTTGAACTCATGATTAGCGGATATTTTTTGCCTTGAATGTAATAATTTACAATTATCACAAAAGCACTGTTCACAGTCTAAACAGTATGACGAAGAAGGTGCACTTACGCAGATTTCACACGTCTTTGAAGCTGATTGCGCCATTTTACTATTTCCTCAACAAATTCACACACACAGATGAATATATGGTGACAGAAAAAGATAATAGGTTATCTAGTTAAGTGTGCCGATAAAAACGCAGTTGATAACCTAGCAACATTGTCATTTTTATGAATTGATGCAGTTTTTCGTGACTAAGCCTTAACATATTATGTGATGTAAAAATGTAAACTGATAAACTATTGCAAGGTGTTTAATATAACAGAATAATATTTCCAATAATAAAAACTCATCAACATAAATTCAGTAGTGATTTTACTTTTGTTTGACATATTTCTTACTTATTTACTGATTTAAGATACTATAAAACCACATTCATTCAGTTTAGATCTCGCATGTTTACCATAAATCAGGGATTAGAAAATATTAAAAGAAAAACGAAAAAGTGTTAAAAAAAAAATCTCAAATGATTGCCCCGTTTTTGGCAAAAAAAGCAAATAAGATGCTAAAATCTATCTTATAACGTCATTTTGATCAATACTCTGTATAAGATATAAATATAATGAAATTGAATATGGTAAAATAATTATTTTATCAAGTATCATTGCGCATGTTGTTTTTCCCTTTTGGTTTTTGGCTGGATAAACTTTTAAATTAAATATCATTTATGTCGTTTTATAGGCATAGGAAGATGTGGTATGAGTGCCAATGAGACAACTGTCCATCCAAGTAACAACTTGTAAAAGTAAACCATTATAGGTCAATGTACGGCCTTCAACACGGAGCTTCTATATAGAAACGAGAAACGAGAAATACAAATGAACTACATAAACAGACAACAACATCTGTACATAAGATTCCTGACTTAGGACAGGTGCAAACATTTGCAGCAGGATTAAACGTGCCAATGGTACCAAACCTTCTACCTTTTCTAAACAATAGTATAACACCACAACATAGACACACTATAAAATATCAAATGGAAGGCTTAACTCAATCAATAATTATCCCTACATTATTTCGTTACACTTATTCTCAAACTTATTTGATTAGCTGTGTAAAATTTTTCAATGCAATTGAGAACTATGTTTCTTTTCCTTCCCAAACTTCGGAAAAAAAGTACGTTACAGTTTAATTAAAATATACTAAATCAGATGTTATTTGCATGCATAACAAATATTGATACACTGGTAGAAAGTAAACAGTGCTGTTTATATCAAAATTTCCAGAGAAACTTCTTTTATGAGGACCAATTTTGTACGTTTTCAACATCATTAATCTCAATACTGATTTATTAGCATAAACTATGTCTAAAAGTGCGGATGACTTTTCGTTTATAACATCATTGTCCGTTAAAAATACTAAGTTCGTGTAATAATCAGTACAAAAACATATTTTGAAAGCTTGTATTAAATACAACTTTTAAATTTGAAAGCAAACAGCATATGTTGATTTCAGGCTTTACATGATCTGGCATTATTTTATTTTATTTTTCTGGGTACTTAATACATGTAAAAATGAAACACAGGTAATTATACAACATCGCAAGTCTGAATTGTATATAATGTAGCGTTATAGATACGCTCAAAGGGCGAATGAACACGTATAACAAATTGTTTATTCGTCTCCTTACTTAGAGTAGTCAGTTGCTGGTATTGTCTGTTGAGTTACAAAAAACGTTTATGGACACCATATATCATTTAATGTATTATTCAAGATAGTCCCGTACATCGATTTTTTTCAAAAAGCACTAAAAAGAGATCTAAGTGTCTGATTTCAGGCAAGCATGGTTCAAACTATTCTATTTTTATTGTTTATTTTTTTAAGTAGTTCCTAAATGGTTATGATCGGTTAACATAATGCTACTACAATTGGTACCAACTATTCGTTTTACTTCATTTTGATAGCTAAACTTGAATTAATGCTAACAGAGTGTTTTCGTGCTCAGTTTTATAATGACTGGATCACAAAACAGGTGTTAATACCAACGGAGCAATTAACAAACAATAAGCAAAGATAACCAACAATACACTATAGCCAAAACCAAACAAGACGAAAAGGCAAAATCATGAAAGCTAAGCAAGCAAAAATTGAACAACAACCACACGTAATCGTAGGTACGTCCAAAGTTTTATCAGATTCTGCATTTCACATGTCGTATAAACTATTAAGAAAACAAAATGTTAATAAGCTTCTTAAACTGTCACTGTCAGTGTAAAAGTGTTATATTGACTGCCAAAGAATACTGACACAGTGTAGGTCCATTTTTATCTTAAGATGTTAAAGCATGATCGAATGGAAGTTTTGTAACATTCTAATATGATTTAATACACTTTTTGGTGTCTAAAATATATAACACCAGATTTGATAAAATGTAAGTTGAACTAAAATAAGTCCATCTATCCAGTAATTTTGCTTTGACAAATATCAAAGCTAAACATTGAAAAGAGGGCTGTGACGTTGAAGAGGGGCGAAAAAACCAAAGAAACATCGAAACTAATAAATCGAAAATAAACTGACAATGCCATGGTTCAAATAAAACATAAAAAAAAGACAAACAGTACACAAAACACAACTTTAAAAACTAATAACAACACGAAACCAACCAAATAATGGGGGTTATGTCAGGTGCTCCGGAAGGATCACATTGCAAGGGAATTAAGGAGGATAAGACCGCTTTACAATTGTTGCCAGAATATTCCATAAGATATATATTCAAATAAAATCCTCTTCTTGATACGGGCATTTTTTTTTACAAGAAATAGAACACCTGTTTTAATTTCTACATAATCTAACACATTCATAAGACACGAACAAAAAAAGAAGATTTTAACAAATTTGAATAGCTATTTAATATATTTACATAAACCAAAAGGAATGTTACTACAGTAACTGATAAAGTGTTAAACAACAATTTGAGTTTATACCTAAATATATATTTTAACAGGATAATTTTTTAAAGGAGTATTGATGTTTTAAACAACAATATGATGTTTTAAACAACAATAAGAGAAATAAAAAAAAATTGACCTTCACGAAAGTTGAATATATTGTCACATCACGTTTATCAACATATATGTCAGTTTAGAAACAAAAAGTGTGGATAGGGTTTACAGTCACCTTTTGTTTTTAAACTTTATACTTTTATATACTAGTATATAAGAAAAAATAAAATATAAAACAAGTGCCTGTGTTAAGAAAGTAATGGGCAAGAAATAGTGAATGCAAGAGAAAAAGGCTTTTTTGAATATTCAGATTCTCATAGAATGCATGGTTCATAACAAACAGGTATTTCGTTGATAATTAATTCGAGTTTGTTCATTCGTTGTGATTGTTCTATTTAAAGCGATCTATTTATATATTTTTTTTCTTCTTCATGGAAAGTTGACAACAAGTGAAATGATGAATAGAATTACGCCGATTGGGGTTTTCTTACTTTATGTTCCCACACCAATTGCGTTGGTAAAATATTTCTGGTTTACTAGCTATCACTGTCCAAGTTGTAGTTTTATATAGGTCATACGTCCCTAGTAATTTTGAAATATCACTTTCCTTGACTAACTTTGAATTGTACGTAGCTGATGGGAAGTTCGGAAGGAAACAAACCTCGAATTTATCGATATCTTTTTTCAGGGCTTTCAACATGTTTAATAATGTTCCATTATGTCGACTTTGCTTTGCAACATTTCTTTTCCTGTAATCTAAAGCGTATGCTATATCAATGGCAGTTTTCTGGTCGGAAAGAATGACTGATAATTTTTCTATCTCTTGTTGTGTTTGTTCCTGTAAAAACGCACATTTGTCAGCAGTACACATGTCAACCAAGGATTTTATTTTATTACCTTCTTCTGTTATAGTCTTTATAATAGTTTCGACTTGACTATTAAATAATGACAGCCTTTTTCCCAACTTGGAGACGTTTCCACTAATTGTATTGAACTTTAGAAAATATTCTTGCTCGATTTGGTTTTAAGGTGTGTAATTGTATAACTAAGTTGAGACATCTTATGTCCGTCATGTTTTTCAGTTATACAACATCCACAAACAAGAACATCACAATCTACGCAAACAAAAGAGAAAACATTATTGTGATCAACGCATGTTGATTCTACTTCCGGTTGGAAATTTGAGGCTTCCCGAAATTCGTGATTTGTAGATAGTTTCTGTCTTGAATATAATATTTTACAATTTTCACAATAATATTGTTCGCAATCTAAACAATAGGATGAACCAGGTGCACTTACACATATTTCATACGTCATTGAAGCTGTTTATGCCATGTTACGATTATTCACATAAAGGTGAATATATGGTGAGAGGGAAAGATAATAGTTATCTAGTAGGGTCTTGTGATTGAGTGATAGGTTAATAACACAGCATACCGAGGGATGTTTAATGCGTGATTTGTAATTGTTCTGTATCCTTATCACATTCTAAGATTAAAAACTTTGAATTCAGAAATAATGTGAAAAGTTTATATTAATGCGGAAAATGCGACAGAGTAATGTTCGCTTTAATAAAAAGTCGCATTCAAAAACTTAGTAGTAAGTTAGCTCAACAAATTAGTTTGCAATGGTATTCATTAGATCTCGCATATTTATCAGTAATCATTGACTCGCAATTGAAAATTGACGCATTATAATTTCTGTATTCAAATGGTTGCACCCGTCATTTACAAATAAACAATTCAGATTAAAAGCAAATAAGGTGCAGTATACTGGAATCATTTGGGCAATACTCTGTATAATATATGAGTATTTTAAATACTTCTCAGTTGAATTGATGATATACTCTTTCAAACATTTTGTGTATTTTGATTTCGCTTTCAATTTTGACTTGTCAGACTTTTATTTTAGATATCATTTATTTCGTTGTATACAGAAGAAAGGTATCAGTTGTTGCTCGACTACTCCACTGGAAATTTATTTAAACCAACTTAAACTCTATACCTCTTCTTATTGATATGGTCATTGTTTTACAAGAAAAACAGAACAGTTGTTATAATTCCTGCATGATTGTTATATAATCGGAGAAATTCATTATACACCGTAAAAAAAATCTAATTTTTACAAATTTACATAACTATTTAATAAATTACAAACAAAGAAACCACAGAGAATATAACTACAGTAACTGATAAAATATAAAACAAGAAATTAAGTAAATTCCTAAATATATACTGTCAGAGGTTAAATTTTCAATAAAGCTATTATACATTATTCATGTTTGTACAATAATAATAACTATAAAATAAGCTTAATACACAAATGTTGTATGAATTGTTTTATTCCACTCCATGTTGATTTTGATAGCGAAATCAATATCTGATTGGTTGAAACTATTCCACGTGACGTCGAACAAAACTTTTTATTCCCCTCTGAACATCGGGATTGCCTGGAGCGACGTTATCAACATTTAATGTTTTAAAACTTTTTGATCACTTTTTTTTAAAGATAGTAGTAAGAGTAATTTCGTTTTTAAAAACTATTTCTTATTTAAAAACAGAAATAAACGAATAATTAACTTTTATTCGGTTCTTATTATCATTGTGTATGTTGTGTTTAGTTACAATAAATTTAAAAAGACGGATAAGTAAACAATTATGTAAACTAATATCTTAAGTTCAGAAGTAAAAAAAAGAAAGTATAGGTAGTGGAATAAAACATTCATTTCCCTTGACCTCGGGAGATATGAAGATTCACCCTCGAAAAATCATATTTCCCTCGGACAAAGCCCTCGTGAAATATGAATATTCTTGGGTGAACAAATCTTCATATCTCCCTCAGGCACGGGAAATAAATGTATAATAATCACGTCTTACACATCGATTTTGTTTTTATCAGACGGTAGTTTACAGTCAAAGCTTCTTGTTTATGCCTTATATTTATACTTTTATATTCAACATAATGGTATATGATTTAAACACAAGTGCATGAGTTTAGAAAATAATAGATACGAAATAAAGAATAACAAATAATTGGTAATTTTTAATATATAAACAGACCCTCACACCAAATATGATTCACAACAAAAAGAATTTGTTTGTACTTAACTCATGCTCTTGATGTTTCTCCATCATTGTGATGATAATTTTTTGAGATCGTTGTGTTCTATAAAAACGTTCACTTATTTTTCTGTCTTTTCATGTTCATTTGACAACGAGTGAAATGATTTAAAGAATACGCTTTATTTGGGATATCTATCTTTTGCTTTGATAAATTGTATCGTTTTGCCTTCTTCTAATTGTTTTAAATCGCTTTTAGCATCTGTATCTGCTATAGTTTCACATAGTTCATACGTTCCTAGCAGTTGTGAAATGTCCTTCTCTTTGACTAACTTTGGGATGTAAGTAACTGATGTACCCGGAAAATGGAAAATTTCGAGATCATCAATGTCTTTGTTCAAGCTTTTCAACTTCTGTATTAAACACCAATCATGTCTACTTTGCCTTCCGAGACTTCTTTTTCGTTTTTCTAAGGCGCATACTCTTACTAGAGTAGGTTTATGGCATGCTTGTATTGCTTCTAATATTTTTCTCTCATTTCGTGCTTGCTTCTGTAAGGAAGTAATTGTGTTAGCAGTACACTGATCAACCATGCGTTTTATTTTGTTACCTTCTTCTTATATTGATTGAATAACAGATTTGACTCGACCGTGTAATGATGAAAGGTTTTGTTCCATTTCTACCTCGTTGCTGCAAGTTTTATTTAACTTCGTTGACATTTCTTGTTGGATTTGAGTTTTTAACTATGCAATGATGTCTTTCAGTTTAGATAGTTTAGATAGTTTATGTCCGTTGTGTTTCTCGGTTACACAACATACACAATACCAAACAATACCATGAACCGGATGCACTTACACATATTTCACACGTCTTTGAAGCTGCTTGCGCCATGTTACGATTGTTCAAACAAACTGACACAAACAGGTGAATATATGGTGATAGAGAAAGATAATAGATTATCTAGGGTTTTCATGTGATTAGTAAGCAGGTTAGTTACATATCAACGTCGTTAAACTTAGGAATTGTTTTAACAAGTGATTTTGTGTATTGATTTGTGGGTCAGTTATCTGATTAAAAGAGGGGTGAAAGATCATATGGACTTTTAAACTCAAAGATCGAAAATCAACTGACAACTACATGTTTTTGTGCTTTGATTAATATTGTCAATTTAGAAATATGTTTTATAAATTTGAGAAATACTGGCATTTTCCAAACAACAAAAACATATGAATTTATTTTAAAGATTATTTGAAAAATGCATCACTTAGATCTCTTATATTGACCATTTATCAGTGATTCGAAATAATTAATGCACGCATTAATTTCTTAATTTTTCTGTATTTTTCAAATTATTATCAGGTTAACAAAATAGTGTTCATAAATTGGAATTTTAAGTAGAAGTCTCTCTGAAATAGGGCATGTTCTGAAGGAATCTACAGGAAATTACAGCTGGGAAAAAAACCGGTGACCAGATATTTTCTCTTGATACATTCAAAGCATTTTCAAAAGCTATCGTATTTTATTTTACAATACTATCATTTCGTTTAGCTTCTAATCACATAATGATGTTTTTTCCTATATAATTGAAACTATATGTTTTTTGTCACAATCTGTTGCTTGATTTAATGCTCAGTGACCTAGTATTATGTATTTACACTATTCAGTGGAAACTATTGTATTTGTTCTGATATTTTTTCTTCTTCCGCCAAATTTGTTACGTGCCCTGTTTAGTGGTTGAATGCAATCATTACAACATTCAAGATTATACTAATCCAATCCTGCTTCTGTCTCTAGTCCACATCTGTCTGTATTTTTCAATTAAAGTTCGCATTTTCTGCCTCAAATGGTCAATTTAGAATTCTTGTCACAACAGTATCATCTGTAACCATATATCTGACGCAATTCAGCTAATATATATACTAGAAGTGTTCAAACAAAGCCATATTTGCAATAGTTGTATGTATGCAGATACCAGTCTGATACATAAATTCACTTAGAATGTTATAGAGATAACTGCTAACATCTTATTTTTGCATAACTTCCAGACATAGTTATCGTTTTCTATATAAAGAACTTCAAAATCATAAAATCATAGCATTTAAAAGTTAAATTATTTGTTTTATGACCCAGGGGGTTGGCAATTTTCAATGTTTTTTGCCCCTGGGGTCTCAAATTTCCTAAAGTATTCTGTTTCTAGCAATTTGGAATATTTAGTACATAGTAAGGATAGAACACACTATTGTAAGTTTTGTTGAGATATTGTTGTATTTCTAGCTTGTTTTTTGTATGCTGTGGTGGCAAAAAAGCAGATTTAGGTGTTATGGCTTACTTTTGGGTCATCGACAGGACACAAACACCCCATAAATAATATTCAGGAAGGATCTTTGAGTTTCAATGACTGCGAAGAGTAAATATAAATCTCCCCAAAAGAGGCGTGGTTTGAGAACAGCTGTATTTACAAAGTGCAACATATAGTCATTAAGATAATAACACAATGTTGACTGCTGTACCCCTATTTTTGATATTTTTACTTATCATGTCTGTTTGTTTTGTTCACACATCGTTGTCAATAAAATGCAATTTGATGCGACTGTCATACAAGTGAGAGGTTCAGCCGGCTTCAAAACCAGGTTTGATCCACCATGTTCTACAGAAGAAAATGCCTTTACCAAGTCAGGAATATGATAGTTGTTATCCATTCGTTTGATGTGTTTGAGCTTTTGATTTCGCCATTTGATTAGGGACTTTCCCTCTTGAAATTTGCTCGGAGTTCAGTATTTTTGTGATTTTAATTTCTATTCCTCACAATTGTAACATTTACCAAATGCTGCTGATTTGTTACTAAAAAAATGACCACCGAACCATAAAAATGAAGTGAAGGTCAGATTGAACACCTTATAATCATTCCCTATAATATCAAATACAGTTGACCTATTGCTTATCGCTCATAGTATCGTAGATAACTATAACTACTGACCCATGAAATAAGGCCCAGGTTAGATGAACCCTGCATTCCGGAAAGGTTTACCTTGCAAAGATCCGATATATATACCAAATACAGTTAATATTTTACTCATAATAAGTGAGTATTTGCAGAATGATAAGTAGGAAATAAAGAATATTAAATAATGGGTCTTCGATATAATTAACTAGTAAAATACAAATAGTGAATAATTGAAAATCAAACCCCTTCCCAAATTCCGATCCTCATATTTTTCATGATTTTTAACCAAACAATTGCTGTTTTACATTAACTCAAGTGCATTTACGGTCATTAAACATACTGTTGTTAATATGTTGCGATTATAAATTCACACTATCACAAAATGTTTTAATTTATTTTTTTACCATAAGCCCTTGGCAACAGGAGAACCATTTCCATTTAAAACGTTCATTGTATTTTTTAATCTTTTCCTTCCCACAACATCTGCATATATAAAGTATTCCTGGGGGTATTCGAATAGGCACTATATTCATTTTCCTTTCTGTTCCTATTTTAGTTACACATACATACCTGTCAACCTGTGACGATGAAAATGCATGACCTGCATTGCAGAATCAAATCTCAGGTCATAACGCGTACAAACTTTTTCGAGCTGAATTTCAGTAGTTATGGTACATTTTCTTATAATGTATATCAAAGATACCAAAACATCAATGCATGTTCACTTGGTTTAGTCATTTTAAATCTTATTTATTATTATTTCATTACACTTTTAAAGATTTTTATAAACTTGTGTATCACAGTCTTATGTCCTTTACTTTTTGTCATCATCTAAAATTTATTTTTCAATTGTAATTTTAAAATGAGACTACTAGCTTTTAAACATATACCATGTAGAGGTATTACATTCAACCCTTAATTGACAAGGAAATTAGATTATGATAAAATATAGTAATACAGTTAAAGGAAGTATAAATGTAAAAAATAATTTTCAACTTTTTTTTTAAAAATTGTATAAAGGTATAAAAATAATGAAAAGTAATTTTTCAATATGTATTTGAATTTTATATTATTATGATTTAATCTTTTTCACCCATAAAACGTAAATATAAGGAATAATTTTGAATGGTGACAAATAAGGGGAAGTAACTCTTAGTTGAAATATCTTTGTACAGGGCAATTTATTTACGACCTAAAGCTAAGGTAATTGGTGTTAATCAACAGTGTGTTTGACACCAAAGCTGTCAAGTGAAGCCATGCACTTAATGGGTCACTTAATTTGACAGTTTACATAGCTAGATGAACTGCATGTTCATGGAAGAATTACGAATTTGCCGGTATTTAAAAGGAATATTACTTATGAAAATCAATCTCAAGGCTAAGAAATACGGGTGAAATCGGGTCATTTTCGGAATTTCCGGGTTATTTCAATGACCCGGCGGGTGATCCGGGTGATCCCTCAAAATTGTGAAAATCTCGGGTCACACCCGCAGAATCCGGGTCAGTTGACAGGTATGACATATCTCACATGTCCCAATGAGTTGTGAGATGTCGTTTTCGTAGACAAACTTTGGCATATAAGTAGCTGATGGCAAATCCGGAAGGGAACAATCCTCGAGATAAACGATGTCTTTCTGAAGATTTTTCAATAAATTGATTACAGTTCCATGATGTCTACTTTGCTCGCTGATACTTCTGTTCCTGATATCTAAAGCATGCACGGTATCTAGAGCAGTTTTATGGTCGGAAAATATCGCTACAAGTCGTTCGCTCTCTTTTTGTGCTTGTTCCTTTAAGGACGCAATTATGTTCGCAGTATGCCGGTCAACCATGGATTTAATGTTTTTACTTGCTTCTGTAATTGATTGAATAACAGTTTCAACTTGACCATTAAATAATGAAATGCCTTGTTCCAATTTGGACATGTTTCCGTTTGTTTTATTTAATTTCTTTAAAATTTCCTGTTCGATTTTTGTTTTTAGATGTGCAATAGTGTCTTTGAGTTGAGACAGTTTATGTCCGTTATGTTTCTCTGTTACACAACATATATAAACAGGAACATCACAATCTGTGCAAAAGAAAGAGAATACTTCTTTGTGATCGATGCATTTTGATTTTACTTCCGGGATGAAATCCGAAGCTTTCATGAACTCATGGTTTGCAGTCATTTTCTGTCTTGAATGTAATACTTTACAATTTTCACAAAAGCACTGTTCACATTCTAGACAAAAGCATGAGCCAGATGCACTCACACATATTTCACACGTCTTTGAAGCTGCTTGCGCCATGTTACGACTGTACAAACAAACTTACACAAACAGGTGAATATATGGTGACTGGGAACGATAACAAATTATCTAATAGTGTCTTGTGATTAGGAAGTGGGCTAATATTACTACAATATTTTCACACTGAGGACTGATTGACACGTGATTTTGTGCAATGGTTGGTGGCTTAGTTGTCAGCTTATGTGATTTCATACTGTAAATTCAAAAAATATTTCGCTGTTTTTATAAATCCGAGAAATGTGACAGAGTAAGGTTCGTTTTTATAGATAGTAGCAATCATAATTTCAATAGTTATTTTCCTTTACATTTTTTTTTACAATTGTATTGACTTGATCACACATTTTTACCAGTTATCAGTGATTCGCAGTAATAAATGCCCGAACTTATTTCTAAGTTTCTCGAATTAGTGCCCCCCGTTATTTACAAATAAACCAATCAAGTTTCAGCAATTAACTTAAAGTTGTTGGAATCTAACGTCTATTAAACGTTTTATGTTAATCATTTAGTTTTATAAGAAAGAAAAAAAACACCACACGTTATACTAGTTCAATACCAAAACATATGCCATCTTGGCCATGCATTGTATTTATTTGTCTCCTTGCTTAGATGAGGCAATTGCTAGTGTGGTCAGTTCTATTGGCCAATACTTTTGTGGAGACTAGTTTTCCTTAAATACATAATGCAAGATAATACCTCAAACCAAAACCTTTCAAAAAGCACAAAAAGGAAACTTAAATAACTGATTAAAACAAGTTGTGCAAAAATTAAAGCAACAGTAGTATACTGCTGGAAAAAGTAATATATCGTTTGAGAGAAACCAAATCCGGGTTTCAAATGAAAACCGAAGGAAAAACATCAACTATAACATGTATAAGGGCAAAATAATGAAACAACTGAAACAATGAAGTGCAATAACAACAAACATCAACATACATAGAAGCGGACTATTTGATAACAACTGTCATTCTCCTGACTCGGTACAGAATATTTTCAGATAAAATGGTGGGTTGAACTTAGTTTATTGCTATCCAAACCTCCCGCTTATCTGACAATGTTAAAGAAAAATATCGTTAAAATGACAGGAATACAGTAGAAGCAAACGGAAGAACACTCGGCACAGAGAAACGCATGCATAGATACTATATTAGTATAGCAGTAACATGTTAACAGCAGAATAAGAACGAACATCTTCCACGAACGACAACACAGGACACCACAAATCGTGAATCATTTTTATGATGTATATATGAATATATATATAATCATGAGATTCTTACAATTGAATGTAATGAGATCCAATAATTAACAGTTGTTGTCACAATACTACAGTCCAAATAATTAGCATGATTAGATATAAGAAGGTTATGTGCGTCTTTCTTATCAATCCTTGATATGAAATACTATGCTTCATCAATAAGTAAGTTGTATGTGGAAGTTACTATATTTAAAGAAAGAAAAAATTGCATGATGATTATGTTCACGCGATGGTAAATATAATGATCAAACAAATATGCAATATTTTTAAAGCAATGAAGCCAGATGTAAATAAGTAAAAAAGATTTGTTTGGTGATATAAATGACAACTATAAAAAAAAAAGCAGTAGGTTATTTACAACATACTGATGTAAGAAAACTGTTAAAGCTATAATACTGCAAACGACGGCCCCTTCTTGAATACAATTATTCATAAGTTTTAGGTAGGCGTCCGTTTGCCATACTTCCACTAAGAAGCGCTCTCATATTACCCTCCCGCTCCCATGAAGATAGTTCACTTCGAGTGCAGGAGTTTGTAAAATGAATATTCTGCCGCGTGAAACTAAATACTGTAGCATTATCATTTGCTGCTTCGCCATCCTTAACGCAACAGTTAGTAGTAGGAGCAAAATATTGACAGTTCGTAGTTAAAATAAACACATTTCTAGAAGGATAATTTATCTTCGGGCGATTTATCACCTTATTAACTAGCAATGACAGATACCTATCAATTTTGACCTCTTTTTTGAGTACACGTAAGCTTTTAAATAACATATTCGACTTTATGTTTTCCTCTTTGGGTTTTATTTGACGTTTTATGACTCGTACCAATGCAATGCAATTTCGTCGTGCTAGTAGTATTGGTATGTAGCCTCCTCTCGTGATTTGAATTAGTAAGTAACTTAATATTGACAAATATTTTACCAAAATATTGAAATAGAGGGGTTGGGTGCGTATATGCTCTAAGCACATGCTGGGACGTACAATATATCGTTCTAGTACGCTGTAGCAGGATCAATTTAATATCATAGGACTCGTTGATGATAGAAACCACTTATATTTAGTCTATTTTATTGCCTGAATGATGATGGATGTCCACCGTATAACTTTAAATAATCTAAAGCATATGAAATGAAAACAGTATACTAGTATAAGTTATAAATAGTTTATTTCCAACAATCTGAATGTTTTAGTATACAAAGTTACATTAATATAAATAAAGCAATAACAAGCACAAGGAACGGTAGATAGATGAAATAACCGAAGTTTTGATTACCTCATCTTTCCTCAATTTGTTTTAAACTTTATTAAAAAATTAAACATTTTAAAAAAATATATATAAACACAGGAATATTCACAAACCGTTCACTAAATACATACAGGTAAGTATGTATAAGAGTGAACGAGTAAGGTTAATAGAAGATACATTGGCTACATTCGTCAATCTGTTATATAAAAAATACACCATAGGATGACTTTGTTTTTAGGTTGTTCCAGGCGTTGTTTGAAGCGCCATGCACCCCACAAAACCCTTTTTAATGTGGTATCAAACACCTTGACTTAAATTAATTTGATTTGTTTAGTTTGCATACGGTATAAACCTGGAAAAAGGTATTGCATCACTTACTTCCATTGAAAACAATGTAAAATGACATGATTGTAGAATGTGTATAATTTTGGTTTTACCAAATACTTTTAATCCGTTTTTGGTTTAAAATTGAATTCATGGTATTAACTTACTTTTCATCCAATATTAAAGATACATAGATTGGACATAACAGCTGCATGGACATAGATATTTGTGCTTTTCACAAAAAATTGACTCTTTTTTTTTTAAAACATTGGTTCTGCAATAAATACAGATGTTTTATGCATTAAACTCATTTAGAGTTGTTTGAAATGCCGAGTTTAATACACATTTTCTGTATCAGATTTTTAGTTCAGATTTTATAAAATGTCGGTATCGAAGATAAGACAAAGCATGAAACACTTGTTCAGTACAGCTCTAAGGATGCGTCTCACCAGTCTTAAGTTTGTCTGAAATGTACGTTAATGATACAAATTCAATTTTAAACCATAAACGGAGTAAAAGTATTTGGTAAAACAAAATTATAAACATTCTACAATCATGTCATTTTACATTGTTTTCAATGGAAGTGTTGCAATACTTTTATACAGGTGTATATTTTCTTTGACCCCTTTTATAAAAAAAAAAAACAAAAAAAACTGGAACCACACGCTTTATCGGAAAAAAAAACATATTAGATATATATCAGTTTCACAAACACTTATATTATTCATTGAGAAGCTTAATATTTCCTTAACAATAGAACGCGAGTTCGGCTAATTTTACAGACTGAGTTATCTCATTGTAGTTTTATGTACCACCTTAATAATAATATTATGTTAAATGTAAAAAAAACCAACAGCTGGTTTAATCCGTTCATGGTTGTTAAAGTATCTGAATAAGACAGATTTACAAATTAAACAAAAAAATCAAATTTTGTATACTCTTAATTTCTAAGGAAACCTCAGGGAAAGTTACAACTAATAAAATAATATACAAAATATGTAACACAGGGTAGATGAGCTTTCATTTGATATGCGACAACGCCATGTTCTAAAAAGTTTGATTTTTGCACTTAATAACCTCATCCAACCAATTTTTGCAGGTTGGGAATTTGATATTTCAAATGTACACATCATGACCTTTCGTTTGATATACAACAACCCTACAGTAAAAGAAAAATTTATTTTTTGCGCTCAATGACCCCATCCAACCAATTTTTGGGGGACGTCAATTTGAAATTTGAAATGTACGCTTTATGTTCTTTCATTTGATATGCGACAACCTTACCATCTGAGAAATTTGAATGTTTGCACTTAATGACCCCACCCTTCCGCCTGGAATGAAAAAGAGGTTTAAAATTTTCATTTTTAAGTAGAGTTTAATGAGACCTTCAATTTGATATATCAGATGACCCCATTTGACAAAATGCCAAAAATGATGCAATATCAACGATATAAATAGAAGTTATGAAATTTACAAAGTCAATGCAAAACATGAAAATTTCAAAATGATTTTTTGGAGTCTTTTTTTAAATGGAATGTTTTTGGTATTTGGTCAAACATATAACAATGTTAACTTCTTCAATTTCTTAAACATTTTAAGTGGTAAGCTCTTGGTGATTCAGAAATACATGCCTCCGCTCGAAAAACTTCAAACTGCATTATCTCTAGAACGACAATAGATATCTTAAATCTGTTAAATGATAAATGATCTACAGTTGAAGGACAACATTATAGAAAAAGAATTGGGACAATTTCAAAGTTCACCAAGGTCACAATTAATCATCAAATATATGATGCAATACAAAACTTGAGAACCGGAAGTCCTAGAAACATGGGACTATCACCATTCAACTCAGGACCACTTGACCTTTCAAATATCACAAGGTCAAGGTCATAGAATAATGTGAAGGTCAAGGTGAAATTTCATCATGACCTGACATTGACCTCAAATTGAAGGTCTTGAACTACTGATCATCTTTGCAGTTTATAGTAGGTTGATATCTGTTACCTTTAAAAAGATATACACACAATACTATACTTTTAAGAATCATCCCGTCATAACTTTTGAATAGACAGTTGGACTCTTTTGAAGTCGTGTATAAAATGTAGAGCTCGTCGAGAGGAACATTTTATACGCTGTAAGTATGCAGCAAACTCTTATCGTTTTCTTAATATGAAAGCTTGAAATTGCAGCGTAATTTTTTTTGCACTCTGTGACCTTTGACCTTGGGTGCAAATTAAAGGTCACATGAACTTAAGATTATTGATGTAGGTCCCAAGTCTTTACGACTTCCGGTTCTCGAGATACAATTTTTCAAAAATTGTGTATATTTTTTCAAGGGAAATAACTCCTTATTAGGGTTAACAACAAAATGATTGTATATGTTAATTAACATTGCCATCTGGTCTTGTACATGTTGCCGTTTTCAAATGGATTCTATCTTGAACACTTTTTGAGAAAAATGTAAAAGAAAGGAATTTCTTCAAGGAGACATAACTCTCATAGGGAATAACGAAATCCTTAGCAACCTCATATGGTAACACATCATGATGAGATCTAACTATTGTCCAAATAAGGTCATGATATCTTTAAAAACAACGAGGGGGGGCATGTAGAAAAAAAACAATAAAAGGGAGATAACTTCTAAAGGGGATGATGAAATCATACACAGCCTCATCTGGTAATATTTCATGATGAGATCTACCGATGGTCCATATTTGGTCTTGATAACTCCAATAGAAACAAGGGGAGGCCATGTTAAACAAATGCTGGATGAAAAAAAAAAAAAAAAAAAAAAAAAAAAAAAACATGAGAAAAACAATAAGGTCTTTCCTCGCGGAGAGGAAAGACCTTAAAAACAAACTCTGTAAGGGTTAACTATTCCAAATGAATGAATGTGTCTTACACAAGTAACTTTTGTACCATAATAACAAATTACATGACTTGTACACATCATGAGTACAAGTTAATATAATTATCATATCACCACGATTAGTAACATATATGTTATATAATTAGAAGGTTTGGTTGTAATTTATATTTACATACCTTTGTCTCAGATAAGATTTTACCCCTATACACTTTACTTAATATTAACGAATATAAATAAACAAATTTTAGACGTTTAAGGTGTCTACAGTTTGTAGAATAATGAAATAAAGAAAAGCATCGGTTGAAGAAAAAAAATTCGCGAAGTAAAGTATGAAGACTCTAATTGACCACCCCAATCAAGAGTCTTGTTTAATGCACGATTTCACACCACATATTTTGTTTTGTAATAAACTCAAGCTTTGTCGTGATCATTCATCATAGTGTTGTTCATTCGTTGTGATTGTTCACTCTATCCAAAAAAGTTTCAAAAATTTCTTAACATTGGAACTGACAACATATAAAATTGTCTCCACTATTGTTGGAAATTTTCCTCTCTTGTCTCCCACATATACTGCATGTGAAACATAGAGTTCTTCTCATTGGTGGAGGAGGAGGTATACTTTTGTTTTTCTTATCTCTTTCAATGGTGGTTTCAAATATTTCACACGCTCTCAAGAGGCGTAATATGTTCTTTTTTGTTTTTCTTATCTCTTTCAATGGTGGTTTCAAATATTTCACACGTTCCCAAGAGGCGTAATATGTCCTTTTCTTTGACTACCTTTGGGGTGAAGGTAGCTGATGGAAAGACAGGAAGAGGGCAATCCTCAAGTTTATCAATATCTCTATTCAGACTTTTTAGTATCTCTATCAATGTTCCATCATGTCGACTTTCCTCGACGAGATTTCTTTTCGAGTTATCTAAATCGAATGCTTTTTTGAAAGCATTTTTATGGTCTGAAAGAATGGCGGATAATCGATTGCTCTCTCTTCGTGCTTGTTCCTGAATGGACGCGATTCTTTTAGCAGTATACTGGTCAACCATAGATTTTATGTTGTTACCTTCTTCTGCTAATAATTTAATAGCAGTTTCGACTTTATCATTAAATAATGAAATGCTTTTTTCCAACTTGCTCACGTTTCCACTCGTTTTATTTAACTTTAGTGAAACGTTTTGTTCGATTTTAGATTTTAGATCTGCAATGGCGTCTTTGAGTTTAGACAGTTTATGTCCGTTATGTTTCTCTGTAACACAACATACACAAACGGGAACATCACAATCTAAACAAACGAAAGAGAAGGCCTCATTGTGATCGGTGCATTTTGATTTTACTTCCGGAATGAAATCCGAAGTTTCCTTAAATTCGTGGTTTGCGGATATTTTTTGTCTTGCATGTAATACTTTACAATTTTCACAAAAACACTGTTCACAATCTAAACAATAGCATGAACCGGGTGCACTTACACATATTTCACATGTCTTTGAAGCCGATTGCGCCATGATTCGATTATATCAAAGTTAATCAATACAGTCATACAGGTAACCAAGCATATACATTGTCATAAACTATGTACACGGTGTATATACGATCACGTGATAGCAATGTTTATTTATGGGAATGACGTGGGTTTTCCACACTTATTCATTTTTCGGAAAGTAAGCTTCATAATAAAAAGATCTCATCAAATCCAGGTCATCAAATCGGATATTCTCGTCCGACCTTGTCTAAAGCTTAGTTCGTTTCTGTGTGTGTTACATTTTAATGTTGTGTCGTCATTCTCTTCTTATATTCAATGCGTTTCCCTCGGTTTTGGTTTGTGACCCATATTTGTTTTTTCCTATCTATTCTATTTATGAGTTTTGAACATCGGTATACTACTGTTGCCTTTATCCATACTCGTTGGTCTCTGTAATATATTTTTAGGCATGAAATCAACTAAAGTTGTTACGCATGGCTTACGCGGATTCAGACCTTTAATGAGTTTTGATTGATTTTCGATTTTAAATCGTTTGGACTTTTTTTTTAATGTATTCATATCATTTTTTAAGTTGTATGGGGGGAAAGGATTTTTCAAATGATTAAGCGGTAAATAGTAGATTGATATCCAGGTCAAAATTGGGGGCTACTTTGACCAACCAAAGCCCCTAAAACACCTATTCTAGTTTTTGAGTTAAGCCTTTTTCAACTTATTTCTATAGTTCGTTCTTATGTTGTACTGTTATACCACCTGTCCCAGGTTAGAGGGAGGGTTGGGATCCCGCTAACATGTTTAACCCCGCCATATTAAGTATGTATGTGCCTGTCCCAAGTCAGGAGCCTGTAATTCAGTGGTTGTCGTTTGTTTATTAATGTGTTACATATTTGCTTTTCGTTAATTTTTTTTATATAAATAAAGCCGTTAGTTTTCTCGTTTGAATTGTTTTACATTGTTGTTTCGAAATTTTTTATAGTTGACTATGCGGTATGGGCTTTGCTCATTGTTGAAGGCCGTACGGTTACCTGTAGTTTATAATTTCTGTGTCATTTTGGTCTCTTGGGGAGAGTTGTCTCATTGGCAATCATACCACATCTTCTTTTTTATATTCTCTGGTCTGGTTACCAGAGATTTGTGTGAGAGGGAGAACATCACTCTTCTAATATACTGATTTTTTTTCATCCCAAGTCACCATCGAACTCAAGACCTTCAGCACTGTAGCCATCGATCTTAACCACTTGACCACGAACTCGCACATCTTTTAAAAGTACGATAATCTCCCTTTTCCCGCGTGACCAATACCAAGTAGCTCTTCAATGGTTCCGACTTTCGCACTGACAACGTTATCAAACTTAGTAATGTTTAACATTGAGTTGGTGCAGTTGTTCGTGATTTAGTCGTATCAGATTAATATGTGATTTGATTGGTTCTTAAAGGTACCAGGCTTTTAATTTGATACGCCAGACGCTAGTTTCATCTACATAAGACTCATCATTGACGCACTGATTAAAGTATTTAGAAAGCCAGAATAAGTACAAATTTGAAGAGCGTTGAGAACCCCAAATTTCAAAAAGTTGTGCCAAATACGACTCAGGTAATACATGCCTGAGATAAGTAAATTCTTAGTGTTTCGAAAAATTCATATTTTTCCAAGAAAAATTCATATTTTTCCAAACCGTTAATTTATAAAAATTACCATACAGTTGATAATCTTGTCAACACCGAAGTACTGACTACCGGCCTTGTGCCACCCTCGGGGACGAAATGTTTAAAAATTTTGGAAAATATTTGACAGATCAAATAATAAAAAGTCGCCAAATTTAGAAATTCAGTAGTGTTTTAACTTCACAAAATATTTTACAATTGCATTCCATAGAACTCGCATATTTAACATTAATCAGTGATTTGCAACAATAAATGAACACATTAATTTCTGTACTACTATTTACAAAGACACAATTCAAGGGAAAAGCGAAATTAGATGCTGGAATATTACGTATTACGGCATTTAGAACAATATGCTGTATAATATAGGAATAGTGTGAATACTTTTTAGTTAATGTGATAAAATACATTTTCGAATAGTTTTGTAACTTGTTTCTTTTTGTATTTAAAATTTTTTGCTTGTCTTACTTTCACGTTAAATATCATTATGTCGAGTTTTTTAAACATCATTGTCCGTTTTAAATAATAATGTATTGTAATAATCAGTTAACATATTTTGAAAGCTTTCAGCAAAGGCATATAACTTTTAAATTTGAAAGCAAACAGCAAGTGTTGTTTTCAGACTTAACATGATCTGAAAGGAATTCTTTCTATGTTTATTCGAGGTCTTTACAATACATGTCATAATGGAAAGCTGGTTTTTGTACTCGCGAATCTGAATTGTATATACGGTAGTTTTATAGATATGCTCAAAAAGCGTATGCACAAGTAAAACAAGTATAAAACTAAAACAATACAGGTATATTTGTCATGTGTTCTTCATTGTTGTTTGTTATTATATAGCACAGAAAAAACTCAAAACCTTTGATTTTAACTAAGCGGAGTCCAAATTTTCTTATAAACCATAAATTGGTTAAGTTATTAAAAAGCACCATAATGGCTATGATCGGTTTAAAAATGTAAAATTTGTTCCACCTATTCTTTTTAGTACATTTTTTATTGTGTAAACTGGTATAATGCTAGAAGAGTGCTTTTATGTTCCGCTTTTTTCGGGTTTTGATAAGGAAACGAGCAGAAAAAAACAAAGAATCAGTAAATAACCATAGAGTTGAAACAAAACCACGAGGCAAAAAAAAAACATCTCTAGAAATTAAACAAAAGCATCATGGCCGAAAACAAACAACACGAAAAGGCAAAGAAGACATTCCAAAGAAAATGAAAATTATCCTTATCGATTCCAACCAAATACTACAGGTGATATACGTTGCTTTGAAAGTGTTATCAGATCCTGCACTCCTAATGTCGTGTAAAATGATTAGGAAACAAAATGACGTATAGAATTTTGGAATTGTTGCTATCAGTGTAAACGTGTCATGAAAAAACACTGATTTTTCATGTTATCAATTGATATCAACTATTATCTTTAGATGTTATTTCATGATCATAAAGAACTTTCTATCGAAGTTGTACATATATATGTAGGAGAGTAGTAAGAAAAAAGTATAAATATACACGTTGTCACAAGGGTGATATATCTTGTTGGGGACTGGTACCTTGTGAAATAGCAATGATATGTACTTGCCCATGAGACCTGTTGTTTTCCTTAATCATTTAACATCATCTGGCTTATATTACGGCAACACAATTGCATGTGCAAATTGTATATTTGTGCAGCTCTCGTTCTCTAACGTTGAATACGTAATTTTTTACTGACAAATATCTTAACAAAAACAACATAAAGGGGGTATATCCCAATTACAAGGGCGTCCTGTCAGATTGAAGAAAGGTGAAAGATACTAAAGTGTCATTTACACTCATACGTCGGAAGTAATCTGACAACGCCATTGAAAATAAAAGATCAACAGTACACAAGACAACTAAAACAACTAAGACAACTAAAGACTGAGCAATATGGACCACATCAAAAACTGGAGATGACATCAGGTTCTCCGGAAGGTTAAGCAGATCCTGATCCACATACGGCACACTTTGTGTTAAATATATCGTTCTGTAGTATACTGTAGCAGGATCATATCTGCAATGGATTCAGGGATGAGGACCCCACCTTATACATTGTAGATTGTCGGCTAAATGACGACGCATGCCAAATTTATAACGTTAGAAAATCTAAAGGAAATGTAATGAAAACACTATGAGTTATAAATAATTACATATTTAAAATTAATAAAATTGGGACAAACAACAAATGATAATAAATGTTATATTTTACATAATTGTATGTTTAATGGTTTACTTTTATTACTTTGGATTGAGAGTTGTCTCATTGGCACTCACACCACATCTTCCTATATCTTTTTAAATAATCAACAATTATGTGCATTAGTTATATACGACAAGTATATCTTTTATCATGTATCATACAACTCACAGACACATATTCATACCAGTTGAGTTTTAAAGTGTATTTAAATATACAATTTGAAAAGGGTAGTTAAGTACTATAAATACTATATAAAATCTAAATGTTGGTCAACAATGTTTAAACTTTGAAAGACAAGGTAGATAAATGTCTGAAAAAATATTGAATTTCTTTGATATAATATATAATTATGTATATTCCTCTATTAAATGTTGTTAATAGACAATTTTCGATTTATGTCCTAGACCGGAACAAAATATCCCTCTACTAATAAAGTTCATCAAGCATCTTCATGATAGTCATTTTATTTAGGATAAATAAGAACATGTTTTTTCTGAGTTACTTTAACAACATTCCCGAATGACAGCAGTGCGGATTATCAGTTATAAGAATTCATAAGAATTCAGTTTTGCCGAATAACTCATTCAATATGGCATCATATATTTTCAACTGCTTGTTAATCAGGAGATAATGATTTAAATTTATATCAAAAGACTATCCGTAAAAATTAAACAATGTACTTGTTCAAATGAGGCTACAACCTCCAATTTGTTATAATACAAAATCGGATTTGAATCGATTTCAAATTGACATGCCTATTTCCGGGTATGCATGAAGTAAATGCCACTGAACGTTAACACCAATTATCCATTATTCTTTTATTTACGGAAGGAAAGTATCCATTGTTGCCTGACTACTCCAGTGGATATTTATTCAGACCAACTCCTCTTATTGATATGAGCATTTTATTGACAAGAAAATAGAACAGCTGTTTTAATTTCTACATTATCTAAAACATTAACTAGTTAATACACGAACAAAAAATATAATTTAAACAAATTTACAGAACTATTCAATATAAATTTAAAAAGCCACAGAGAAAATTACTACAAAAACTGATAAAATGTTAAACAAGAAGTTGAGTAAATTCCGAAATATATGTTTTTAAATAATCTATTATACATTAATTTTTATTTGTACAATAATAAAACATATAAAATTAACTCGACCTATACAAATGTTGAATATATTGTTATATCACGTTTAGACACATCTATGTCATTTTTACCAGAAGGTCTAAATGGGGTTTACAGTCACTGAGGCCTGGGTTGAGTTTTTTTTGTTGTTTTTTTTTTGCATTTATACTTTAAATTTATACATAGCATAAGGGTATATCAGTGCTTGTGTTTAGAAATTATTAGTACATTTTAAATATACCGACCCTATCATCATATAGATATAAAAAGATGTGGTATGAGTGCCAATGAGACAACTCTCCATTCAAGTAACAATTCATAAAAGTAAACAATTGTATGTGAAGGTACGGCCTTCAACACAGAGTCTTAGCTCGCACCGAACAGCAAGCTGTAATACATGATTCACAACAGAAAGTGTTTTTTTTATTAGCTTAGAAAGCTCTTTTGTGTTCGTCCATCATGGGGATGTTAATTCGTTTTGGTCCTTGTTCTTTTTAAAATTAGTTTATTTACATATTTTTCTTTCCATGGTCATTTGACAACAAGTGAAATGATTCGAAGAATATGCTTTATTTGGGTTATCTTTCTTTTGGTTCCCACATTCACTGCATTGGTATAATATTCTTCCACGGATTGATGAAGGTCTCATTTCTTTTTTTTTTCTTACAGTCCCTGCTTTAGTGTCAAATAGTTCATACGTTCCAAGAAGTTGTCGAATGGCATTATTGTCGACTAACTTTGAAATATAGATAATTGACGAATATTGCGAAAGTGGCGGAACTTCGAGTCTTTCGATGTCTTGATTCAGGTTTATCAACGTATCTATCAAGGTTCCATCATTTCTATAGGCATCGAGACTTTTTTCTCTGTTTTCTGACGTGTAGGTTGCACTTTGTAAAAACCGCTGTTTCTCAAACCACGCCTCTTTTGGGAAGATTTAGAATATTCATAGAAAATTAATTTTGTTTACATACTGGTTCCCAGTTATGCTATCTATGTCATAGAGACATAACTTGGGAATGTTACCAGTAAATTTACATGTGTATATTGTTTACATTGAAATCTGTGGTTACCCTTCATTCGAGGTAGGGGTAGTTATGAAAATTAATATGTACTAAATATTCCAAATTGCTAGAAACAGCAGAATATTTTAGGAAATTTGAGGCCCAAGGGGCAAAAAACGTAGCAAATTACCTACCCCCTGGGTCATAAAACAAATAATTTAACTTGTAAATGCTATGATTTTATGATTTTAAAGTTCTTGAATTAGAAAACAATATCTATGCTTGGAAGTTATGCAAAAATCAGATGTTAGCAGTCATCTCTATAACATTTTAAGTGAATTTAAATCTAAGATTGGTATCTGCATACATACAACTATTGCAAATATGGCTTTGTTTGAAAACTTCTAGTATATTAATTAGGTAAATTTTGTCAGATATATGGTTACAGATGATTCTAAATTGACCGTTTGAGGTAGAAAATGCGAACTTCTGATTGACAAATAGGCATACATTAAGATGTTGACTGGAGACAGAGGCAGGATTGGATACTTTATATAATCTTGAATGTTGTAATGGTTGACTGCTAAACATAACATTTATTGTATTCTGATATGCTTTCAATATGTTATCAAAACAGTGTTAAACAGGTTCTAGGCATAGGGTAATCTGGCAATAATCAAAGTCTTGTTTTCAAATTCTTTTAAAAATTGAAACAGGGGAGGGGGTATACAATCAGTAAAAAAAACCTTAGAGTATACACAGTGATTTCTTCAAGGCTATAATTCTGAATGAGTATTAATGTGAGAAAAACTGATTTTAGAGAGTTTTCTATTTGAATAAATGTTTGTGTTTGTTATAGAGATAATCGTTCTATTGTAGGCAATTATTGATGTTAATTTTTTGGTCTCGTTTCGTGCATGTGTTTGCAAGGACGCAATTCTTTTTGCGGTATACTGGTCCACCATTGATTTTATTTTGTTACCTTCTTTTGTTATTGATTTAATAACAGTTTCGACTTGACAATTAAATGCTGAAAGGTCCTGTTTCAATCTGGAAACATTTTCACTTGATTTATTCATTTTCGTTGAAATCTCTTGTGCGATTTTGGTTTTAAGCTGTACAATGATGTCTTTGAGTTGAAATAGTTTATGTCCGTTGTGATTCGCGGTTGCACAGCATATACAAACTAGAAGATCACAAGGTACGCAAACGAAAGAGAAGGCTTCATTGTGATCAGGGCATTAAATTTCATATATAAAATATGTCTTATATACACAAATTATAAATGATAAAATCTATTATGTTTTCCCCGTATCTTGTAATGATTCAACTATGAGTAAAAGTGAAATAATTATCATGTCTAAGGGAGACTACAAATTCAAATCACCTGCTAATCAATCATCATTTTATATGCAGAAGGGAAGTATCAATAAATTCATCATAGATACCATGATTGATATTTTATATTTACGCCAGACGCCATTTCGTCTACTAAAGACTCATTATTAACGCTACGCTCGAATAAAAATGCCAAAATAGTACGAGGTTGAAGAGCAGTGGGGACAAAAAAATCTCTAAAAATTACTAATAGCTACATTCCTGAAACTGTATTAAAATCAACATGGTATGTATGACTCGGATTCTTGGACCTCATAATCCCTTTAAGGGGGCTTGCGGGTAAAAAAAAATTATTTAATATAAGATTTCGCTATTTTTTTCTATAAATGAACTTTATCTTATACCTAATAGAACTTTTTTTCTGTTGAACTAATAGGAGAAAAGGAGGTAATATCGAAATAAAAAAAGAACTTTATTATAGAAATCGCTTAAATTTTACAATTATTTAGTTAATGTATAGCTTATTTGAAAACAATAATAAAAAATATAGGTCACCGATGAGTAAAAAAAGATATATCAATTTTAATGACAAAAAATAGCATTTTTGCACCAAAAGGAGATAATTTGGAGCTTTTTTCATGATATATACATTTTCAAAGTCACCTGGGGCCAACACGAATTGATTTTTTGGAATTATTTTTGTAACACATGATAAAGTAACAACTACTAAAGGTAATAAATTAAATTTGTAATGAAAAATTAAAGTTTTTTCTGAAAATCTTATACCCGCGAGCCTCGTTAAGTGATACTGACAAGTGTTGAACAAATAAAAACACAAGAACGGTTTTAATCCAATTATGAATGTTAATTAATCTGAATGAGATAGAATAACACGAACAAAAATATTTCATATACAATATATTCAAATAAACCACAGAGAAAAGTATTCATTTTGATTGACCGTTATTGAATATCACAGATAACCCATATATGGTTCAATTGTCGTAACAACAATCACATCCACTTCCCCCGAACGTTACCTACCGAATAAGACTATTCCCGGGTTTAAAATAACACGAGCAACGCGATGAGGGCCATATCTGGAGCAGGGATGATTTCCTTTTTCGGAGCACCTAAGATCACCTCAAGTTTTGTATGAATTTATGTTGCCCAGTTTTTAGTTTTCTTTGTTGTATTATGTGTAAAAAATTAGATAACAAAAATACCGAATTCTAAGGAAAATTTAAAAGGCAAAAACACAAGATTAAACACATCAGACATAAGCCTCCCTTTTCCTGCTAATGAAATATTAAAAAAGTTATTAAAGTAAATTCCTTTAAAGTTAATAAAAATATATGCACAAACATTTTATGTAGAATAATAACAAAACATACTAACATAAATGATGACTATATTTATGAAGCTAGCTATAAATGATGAAGTTAACAGTGTAAAAGTAACGGGTATAAGCCATGCTATTGTTATATTTAATGACGTTTAGCAATATCTATGTTATCTAAAAAAAAATGGTTAGGGTTTACATTCACAGGCCTTTGTCACAGAATATTTAACAAATAATATAAAGGTATATCCATAAAAAAATATATGCATGTGTCGACAGTTTACAAAATAAAGGGTAAGAAATAGGGAATGTAAAATAAAGGGTACTGAATAATATTAGCTACATAGTGTGCAAGTAATTTAAAACGATATATATTGGGTCAATCAATTCAATATGAGGTGAGAGCGGGGCGTTCAGATTTCAGATGTTTCTTCCACTCTGTGTTGTTTTTATAAGTGACATAATAGCACTTCTTATCGTGTATCAAAATAAAACACACCTACAGGCTACTATATCCATTTTTAATAAACACGGTAACCATGCCGGTCGTTTTTAACCAATGGTATTCCCAAGATAGTAAAGAAGGTTACTAGTATACCAAATTTAATATGCAGACAGTATATAATTGAAAACCCACCCCTTCCTTAATCTAGATCAGTAATTCATGTCAAATTCACAACACGTTAATTGATTGCGTTTTATTCTTCGCTTTGATGCTACATATAATGAGTTGTTATCGTTCACTCTATTCAAAAAGGTTTAAGTTATATTTCAACATGGATAATTGACAACAGGTGAAATAACTTGGGTCATAAACTTTAACGGGTAGTTTCTTCCTTACACTTCCACAATTAATGTATGTGTAAATTCCCTCTATAGTCTTTGGCGGAGAAGGATCTTTAACTCTGGTCTTCCTACTGGTTCGAATACCTTCTATAGTTTCAAATAATTCACATGTCCCTAGGAGTTGTAATATGTCATATTCATTGACTACCTTTGGGGTTTAAGTAGCTGTTGGAAAGTCTGGAAGGGGGCAGACCTCCAGTTTATCGATGTCTTTATTCAGGTTTTTCAGCATTTTTATCAAACTTCCATCATGTCTATTTTGATCAACCAGACATTTTTCCCTAATATCTAAATTGTTTGCTTTATTAAAGGCAATTTTATGGTCGTCAAGTATGGCTGATAATCGTTTGCTTTCATGTCGTGCCTTTCCCTGAACAGACGCAATTCTTTTAGCAATATACTGGTCCACCATTGATGTTATTTTGTTACCTTCTTCTGTCATTGATCTAATGGCAGTTTCGACTTGACCATTAAATAACGAAAGGCTTTGTTCCAACATGGACACGGTTCTTCCCTTTTTACTTAACTTTGCTAAAATATCTTGTTCAATTTTGGTTTTAAGCTGTTCAATGGTGTCTTTGAGTTTAGATAATTTATGTCCGTTGTGTTTCTCGGTCACACAACATACACAAACAGGAAACAAAGGAGAATACCTCGTTCTGATCAGTGCATTTTGATTTAACTTCCGGGATGAAATTCGAAGTTTCCTTAAATTCATGATTTGTAGAAAGTTTTTGTCTGGAATGTAATATTTTACAATTTTCGCAATAATGCTGTTCGCAGTCTAAACAATACCATGAACCAGGAGCACTTACACAAATTTCACATGTCTTTGAAGTCGCTTGTGCCATGGTCCGATTATATCAGAGTTAATCAATACTGGTAATACATGTAACCAAGCATACAAATCGTCATATACACTATTATACACGGTGAATATACGATCACGTGATATCAATGTTTGCTTATGGGAAGGACGGGGTTTTCTACACTTATACATTTTTGGGAAGTCGTCTACATTATAATACAGATCCTATCAAATCGGACCTTTTTCCGGGAATTTCGTAAAATCCATTAATATATTCGTGATTATTATTTTAAGAAAATAATGCTGTTGTATAATAGTTTTTGCCAGACGATTATCATCTTGCAAATTGTTACACTTAATGTTGTTTTTTACATTCTATATGTAGTTTTCAAAGTGTTGCACAGTAAGTGTTGTGTCTATTCACTCATTTTCTTTCTGTATCAATTACGGGCTTTGTCGGATATTTTCATTATTGAGACTAACCAAGACCGTTAGTCAGATGTAATTAGGTTTGTAATTGATAAAATAGTAAATAAATAATTAATTCCGATAAAAACATGTGCAACAGAATGAATTTGATCCTGCGAAAAGTATCTCGGTTTTTGATTTGCAAATCATCAAGCCGTACATCGAAACGATAGCTTCAGATTATAAATTTCGTTTCAAAAACATAAGAAAAATAAGTAAACAAAAGTCTTAAAGGACAGTTTTGATAAAACAAAATGTTACAGATCAAGGACTTCTAGAAACAGATAGGTGAAGTCACAATAGTAATGAATAAAATCTCTCGCAGAAATCGGTTTTAGAATATTTATTATCACTTTTGTGATTGATTGTCTCTTTACATCATATATGTCCCGTAACTCTGGCATACATATGAGAGGTTTAGCTAGCTATAAAACCAGGTTTAATCCACCCTTTTCTACAGAAGAAAGTGCATGTACAAAGTCAGGATTATAAAAATTGTTATCCGTACGTTTGATGTACTTTTAAGTTTTTGATTGTGCCATTTGATGAGGAACTTTCCGTTTCAAATTTTCGTCACATTTTTTATTATTATTTTGGTATATTTTTGATTTCACTTTTTACTTGAAAAGATTATAGCTTTTAGCCATTTTCTCATTTTTGGTTTTTATAATTCAAAGGTTTTGATATGACTTATTAAATAAACTGTATGCATTGCATTCATTACATCTAAAAACGCCAACCTTGACAACTAGGCCTATTACGACTCCTGATAAGACAAAAATTAAAGGTAATGCGTATATTCTGCTCCCACCTTTTTTTATTTCTACTATGAATAGATCGGCCGAATATATATAGATTACTGTTAATATTATATTGTATTGATGAGAGTAAGAAAACACTAAAACAGGATATTTTATTTTTTTGATCACCTTACTTGTTTTCTGGACAGTGTGTTTTTTTTATAATTTTTTCTTGTAAGACAAATAGTCTAGATGGACAGAAAAGTTTATTTTTATAATCTGATTTAAGTACACTAATATCAGGTTTCAGTACCAAGTCATACCATTCGGACTATGTCTTGTTCATTGTTTGTAAATATACTTTCTTGACGAAATTGAGAAGTCGGTTATTGATACATGTGATATTGTCCATTGTTTAATATTTTACAAATTTCTGTTATCCTTTTTAAGTATTGTCTACGGTAGTTTTCCTACCTACCAAACATTCTTGAATAGGACCAACAGTAAATCTAAACGAGTAACTATTGAAACAGGATGCTGTTGATCATTTCCTAAACTTTGTTTCCCTTGGCCCCCGAAATATATTAACCCTCAGGATATACCAAGCAACACTTACACCAATTTTATCACGTACGTATACAAGATCATCACATACCAAGAAGTATTCAACCAAGACTAATGGTTACAAATACATTTTTTCCCAAGAATAGTGACCGTTTGGAACTTTTTACCAGCAATTCTGTCTGTTCAGACCCCCATTTGCCAAGTAAGTCAAATGATTGACTAGAGTTGTGCAAGCTGTAATTATTTCCCGGATAACGTCACGGGAGCTGAATTGGTTAAGGCCAGATGAAAGAAAAGCAAATCAGTACCCCATTTTATTATTCTATTTTATTTTATTTTTTTCTATCATACTTTATACTTGCTTTATATATATTTTTGGTTTTATCATATAAAATTACTCTATTTATTGCGCCCAATGGAAGCGTTGGATATTGGTAAAGTTTGACAGTTCAACGTACAAAGTAAAAGTAAATGTAGATGTAGATGTAGAACAAGCTGTTGGTATGGTCTGTTGAATATCAATATGTGTATCTGCACCATCTATCAGTTTATGCATTATATAAGATTTCACACGAGATTTTACAAAACGTTCCAAATCGAAATCTAAATTTTTGATTTAAGCAAGCTGGGTCCAAATTTTTTAATTAACCCTAAATGGTCTAGTTTTAAATACTAGTGCCTTATAACAGTTATGATCGTTTACAATGATGCTACGTTTTAGTCAACCTATTCCTTTTATTTTATTTTAGATAGTGTAAACTGATACATGTATAAAGCTAAAGAACAGTGGTTTATGCTTCAGATTTTTCGTGAATTAGTCAAGAAATAATTAGAGTAATTCTTTTTCAGTATATACTCCCTTATTTACATAAAATAAGTAATTAACATTCAGACGTATTGACAAATATCTTAACAGAAAAAATAAAAAAGGAGTAT
Source organism: Mytilus galloprovincialis (assembly GCF_965363235.1). NCBI lineage: Eukaryota > Metazoa > Mollusca > Bivalvia > Mytilida > Mytilidae > Mytilus > Mytilus galloprovincialis. The sequence continues at coordinate 17,043,598 of NC_134850.1, read as the reverse complement.
ATTCCAATTGCACAGGAGTCCTGTCAAGTTATAGATAGGCCAAAGATACTAAAGGGGAATTCACTCTCATAATTTTGAAGTAAACTTACAACGCCATGGGTAAAAAAAGAAAAAGACCAACAGTACACAATACAACTAAGACAACTAAAGACTGAGCAATATGGACCACACCAAAATCTGGGTAGGATATCAGGTGCTCTGGAAGGTTAGGTAGAACCTGCTCCACCTACGAAACCCATTGTGTTCAATGTATCTTTCTAGTAAACTGTAACAGGATAAACTATAAATAATTTATTACCTTATCCCAACTTTAAAAATACAACTTTACAATTAATAAAAATGGGAAAAACAACAAACAATAATATATGTTATTTTATACATAAATCTGTATTTAAATATTCAACAACTATGGGCATTTTAAAATTTTAAATTATATACTACAAAAATATGTATTATGCATCTTACATGTCTTACAGCAAACTCACACACACATGTATAACAGATACATCAAATGTGTATTTAAAATGTACAATAAAACAATGGGTAGCAAGGTACAAAAAAAAAACAGTATGAAATTCAAATTTTGGTCAAGAATGTTTTTAAACGTTTTTGCAGTAGGAAAGTATCCATTGTTGCCTGACTACTCCACAGGAAATTTATTCAAACCAATATGAACTCCATACCTCTTCTATTGATATGGTCATTTTCAAGAAAACAGAACAGTTGTTACAATTCCTGCATGAGTGTTACATAATCTAAGAAATTCATTTCACGGGAACCAAACAACATTTTGATTTTAAGTTAAAATGGTCATATAAACTTGTTAAAATTTTGAACAAGTTTATATAACTATTTTATATATTTAAAAAAACAACAGAGAAAAGTATAACAGTAACTGTTACAATGTTATACAAATAGTTGAGTAAATTTCTAGATATATATATACATATATATATATATATATATATTATAAGAGGTTATTTTTTCCAATAAAGCTATTATACATAATTTTTGTTTGTACAATTATAAAATCATATAAACCTACACACGTATTCATATATTGTCTTATCATATACTTAGACTAAATAACATATGAATTTTATTATATGATAAAAGCATTAAAATTTGGGTAAATTCCATATTTTTCGAATTGGTGCTTAGCGGGCTGATATAAAAAGTTTATCACATGCTTCGATTGTTATCACGCGCCTTTCCGTAACGTTATCGCATGGAATTCCGGTGATACTCGTCAAATTCCGGAAAATATACCTGACAGCTACGTTTTCAGTGAAGGACATTACAAAGTATTATACAAACCAATTATTTGGATACTGGTATATTGTGTAAAATAATTAAAAAAAAAAAAAAACCAAACAAACAAACAAACAAATTATTAAATAAATGCATTTTTTTAAAGTTTCAAGCATAATTTAGAAAGTTACCTTTAAACAAAGTTGACTTTTCCAAATAGTGTTCATTATGTATAATGTTTTCTCTAATTTTTGTGCTATTTTCACATTTCCTGATCGTTGTGAGTAAAATATTTCTCCTCACTTGTGAAAAATCTGTTCTCGACAAATGATAGGTTGAAATTTAATTGTGACGTTAAATTTTCTTGTTTTCTTCTGAATTTTCTTATTGTTACTTCATGAAAACTGACAACCATGCCTGATGACATCACATCAAAAGTACACAACTTTCCTCAAATCTTTGAAACGGAAGGATCAAAATCATAAGAGAAACAGATTCCACCACTGTAAATTGTGTATTACGATATTTCTCCACTCTCAACAGTTAAATTTTAATTTTTTAAAATGCTCGGCAAGCCTCGCGCTTAAAATATTAAAATTTAACTGTCTCGAGTGGAGAAATATCGTATAACACTTGTTGCAGTAATTGTTGTGGAATCTATATGACTTATAACTTTTTGAAGATTCGTCCATACCAAAATGTTTTTCTTCTTTGTTAAGGCATATGATAGAAAGATTTCATAGCGAATGTACTTTTGGGGTCCGACGTACGTGAACTTTTCACCCTTTGAACTTCTATTTTGAACCACGTAACAGGATCAATATATGAATCTGTTATTTTTCTCCATTGTTGAAGCATATGATAAAAAGATCATAACCTGTCATTTTTCATATCGCATGTATTATCAGCCCTCGGTCAATATCAGCCCTCGTGCCATGCGGCTCTTGGTCTGATATTGAACCTAGGACTGATAATACATGCGATATGAAAAATGCCATGTAATAATCTGATAATATCACATTTAGCAACATCTCTGTCATTTTTATCAGAAGGTTTGGATAGAGTTTACATTTCTGCCTTTATACTTTTATATATAACATAAAGGTATATCTGTTAATTACAAGTTCATGTGTTTAGTAAATGATGGGTACGAAATATAGAATAAAACTAATTTGTCTTTTTTCACAGCAAAAATATGTTGTTTTTTTTTTTATTTAACTCGAGCTCTTTGTGTTCATCCATCATCGTGATGTTCTGATCATTGTGATATTTAAAAACATTTACTAGTTATATTAATTTTTTCATGGACACTAGACAGCAATTTAAATGTCCTAAAAGATAAAATCCACCGGCGGTTATCATCTTTTGCTTCCCACATTTACTACATTGGTAAAGTATTTCGCTTTTATATCTTTCTGACGGCCTCCTTTCGCTTTTTATATTGGTCTCTGTTTTAGTTTTGCTTATATTAAACGTCCCTAGGAGTTGTGAAATGTCATTTTCATTGACTACCTTTGATGTGTAGGTAGCTGATTGAAATTCTGGAAGTGGACAAACCTCGAGTTTATCGATATCTTTATTCAGGGTTTTCATCATCTTTATCAAACTCCCATCAATTCGACTTTGCTCCTCAATACTTATTTTCCTATTGTTTAAAGCGTTTGCATTTTCTACAGCAATTTTATGCTCAGAAAGTATGGCTGACAATCGCTTGCTTTCATATCGAGCCTTTTCCTGAATGGATGCAATTCTTTTAGCAGTACACCGATCAATCATGGATTTTAGTTTGTTACCTTCTTCTGTTATTGATTTGATGACAGTTTCGACTTGACCATTAAATGCTGAACGGTTTTGTTCCAACCTGGAAACATTTTCCCTCGCTTTGTTTATTTTCGTTGAAATATCCTCTTCGATTTTGGTTTTAAGTTGTACAATGATGTCTTTGAATTGAGATAATTTATGTCCGTTGTGTTTCTCGGTTACACAACATACACAAACTGGAACATCACAAGGTACGCACACAAAAGTGAAGGCCTCATTATGATCATTACATTTTGATTTTACTTCCGGGATGAAATCCGAAGCTTTCTTAAATTCATGATTTGTAGACAGTCTTTGTCTTGAATGAAGTATTTTACAATTTTCGCAATAATGCTGTTCGCAGTCTAAACAATACCAAAAACCAGGAGCACTTACACAAATTTCACATGTCTTTGAAGCCGCTTGTGCCATGGTTCGATTATATCAGAGTTTAATCAATACAGGTAATACAAGCATATGCATCGTCATAAACTATTATACACGGTGAATATACGATCACGTGATAGCAATGTCTGTTAGGTTACAAGAGCGCAATTATTCGTAATGCATTTTCCATAGGGTACCACTAGTGTTCCGTATTTTTTTTCTCGAAGACTACACAAACTAGCGAAAAACGGGTGGCAGTTCCTGTTACTAGAAATGCCAGTGTTGCATTACAACAAAAAAAAAATATAGGGTCACGCGGCTCAAATTGCCTTAAAATGCAGTTGAAAAAAATCGTCTACTTTTTTTCGCTTAATGAAAAAGGCATATTTTTAATGGCTCCGACGTGCAGAAATTGAAGATATTTTCTATACTTCGTAAAATGTGAATATGATTTTCGGCAATTTTTAAACCTAATTGGATAAGCTTTCGATTAAATGTAATTCCAATCCTGTATCAACCAATCAGAAGCCGTATAGGATTCTATTCTGAGTACCATCTTGGGGGTAAAAAAAACTTGCGGTTAAGGGAGCTACCATTTGATTTTTATGGGGGGGCTAGGATGAAAAATTTTGTCCTGCATTTTTTTTAGCTGTAATCTCTGTCCTGCCTTTTTATCTTTCACTCTAATCGGTCCTGCCTTTTTTTTTAGTTTATCCTGACCTTTTTTTTACCTAAATTGTCGTCCTGGCTTTTTTTTTTGTAAGTGTCTCATCCTGCCTTTTTTTTTTACTCAAAACTGCTGTCCTGCCTATTTTGTTCAAATTTCATCCTAGCCCCCCCCCCCTAAAAATCAAATGGTAGCTCCCTAAATGTAAACAAATAATTGCGCTCTTGTAACCGTTAATGGGTAGGACGGGGGTTTCCCACACTTATACATTTTTGGAAGTCGTCTATCAAATCGGATATTCTTCTCCATACTCGTTGGTCGCTGCAATATATTTCGAGGCATGGAATCAAAACAGTTGTGACGCATGGCTTACGCGGATTAAGAACTTAAAAGAGTTTTGATTGATTTTCAATTTCAAATCGTTTGAATTATTTGTTTAAACGTTTTCAAACCAATTTTTAAGTTGTATGGTTGGAAAGGGTTTTGAAATGGTTTAGTGGTAAATAGTCTTTTTGATTCAATTTCGTAAAAACCATAAATGTATTCGTGTTTAAATTTTTTTTTAAATACTATCATGATTATTATGGTCAAATAATTATTGCCAGCGTATTATTATCTTGCAAATAAGCTGCACTACTTTACACATGCTATTACGTTACATTCTTTCAGTAGTTTTACTAAATTATAATCCTGGTACCTTTGATAACTATTTCAAAGTGTTGCACAGTAAGTGTTGTGTCTATTCGTAATTAATTAATTTTCTTTCTGTACCAATAACGCGGGCTTTGTCGGATATTTACATGTTGTTCTTAGGTTTTTAAAGGTGTAAATAGCCCTTGGATCATGAATTCCGATTAGAATATCGATCTTTTTATCAAGGCAACGGAATGAATCTGATTCATCGAAAATTAATCAACAAGCTGTAGATATAAATGACAGCGTCATAACCGACGATTTTTGTTTTAAAAAAAAATTTAAAAAAAATACCTCAACAAAACTTAAGAGGACAATTTTGATTAAAAAAACCTATTACGGATCGGAGATGTCCAGGACAAGATAGGTAAAGTAATAGAAGTAATGAATACAATCTTTCAGAGAAATCAGCATTGAATATTATTTATCCCCTCTTTAGCGATTTTTGGCAAAATATAGTATAAGTGGAGTTGCTATTTAATACTTATCAAATAGGTCTGATACAATATCATTAACTAAGAATATATCTTTATCGAACCAGTGTTAATACAATGCTGGTTTCTCCTCCATTTTATAAATTCATCCATTCCAATTTGGCTGGAAAACATATTTCCACGTATAGTTATCTTCTTTATCAACAACTCTGTCCCACAATAAAATGCCAAGATTTATTTTCATATTTTTAGACATGTTCTAATACTATGGAATATTTTGTTTTAGTGAGTACTAGTATCAATTTTTGTTGGATTAAGAAAAAAAAATTTAGTGTTAAAAATGTCCAAATCTTTCTTAGATGTACTTCGAATTGGAGGACAAAACTAGCCCTTATCGGACCTGCTCCTTTTCTATACTTTATGTCCTTTTTGGTTTGATATGCTCTTCAGCATTTGAATTAGATTTTTTTTATTATTCAAATAGTGTGACCTTTAGGTGTAATACCACCAAATTAAGGTACGTCACATCTGGCTGTATACGAAAATATGTCAAAACAAGAATGTGTCCCCAGTACACGGATGCCCCATCCGCACTATAATTTTCTATTTTCAGTGGACCTTGAAAATGGGGGGAAATCTCTCATTTGGAATTAAAATTAGAAAGATCATATCATAGGGAACACGTGTACTAAGTTTCAAGTTGATTGGACTTCAACTTCATCAAAAACTATCTCGACCAAAAACTTTTACCTTAAGCGGGACGAACGGACGCAGACCAGAAAACATCATGCCCATAAATGGAGCATATAAATATTCCCTTGAATTTGACAGTTGTAGGTAATTAGTTCCTACATTTTATTCGGTAAAACATTTCTGGGTCATAAACATACGTCTTTGGTATTTAAAATGCCCCATTATTTTTTTTATTTGGGGTTTATATAGAATATTTTAGAAACTTGAGGTAACATGGTTACTAAAGCTTATACACAGGTTACATAAGAGGGGGATTTGATTTGTTAACTTCCAGTGATTGTTATTTTCTTATAAGAAATGAAATGTTATGTGAATCTTTTTCTATAGTACTGGACAGGATAAAACTATATTCATGCCAAGCATTTCTTTATTGCAAACAAAGATAAATTCTGAACCATTTTTTTGAAAAGTGCAAATTTTAACAAAGACTAATAGTAAAAAATCAATGGTGGTGTTTCACCTTGAGCATCAGCGTAGACATTATTTGTTGAAATGATTATCTAGTGCATTTAAAACTATATCGTATATATATTTTATTAAGATATAAAAGAATAAACAAGATTGAAAAACACTCATTTTAGCAGTTTGACCTTCATTTATTATGTAATATGAAGGACCAGAATGAACAAGTAGTAAAACATTTTTATATCTGACATCAACAATATTTTATGCAACTGTCGTACAAATGAGAGGTATGGATAGTTATGAAACCAGGTTTAATCCGTCATTTCTACACAAGCATCTGCCTGTATCAGGAATATAACAGTTGTTATCTATTCATTAAATGTGTTTGAGCATTTGAATGTTTGATTTTTGCCATTTGATTAGGGACTTTCGGTTTGAATTTTCCTCAGAGTTCGCTATTTTTTTATTTTACTTTTCAATAATAGTAACCACAAGGACTATACAGAAAGGACTAATTCTAAGTTTATTTGTTTAGTCTTGAATTCATATACAAGTACATGATATATAAGCATAAATGTTTAATCCCACTTTCAGTACCAGTGTACTATTTCATGGCAGTCCGTTTTTATTGGTGGAAGAAGCCAGAGTGCATGGATAGAATTATTAGAACCACTGACCTTGGGTAGAAAAAGTGACAATCAAGATTAGAATAAAGTGCACCTGTCTTGTGTGTGATTCAAACTAACTATCTCAGTGTTGACATGCTAATGATACAGTAGTTGGACTTCTTAGACAACTCGCCAACAGAAGACCTCTAAGTGACTTACTACTGTACCATGTATCTCTTTTTTATCTTCATATATAAATTGAGGTAATTTGTATTATTTAATCAATGAGTGATATGGTATTGTAACCCTGTTAACAAGAAAGACTTATAAATGAAGTGTTGCCGTTGAGAAATAAAGTAGTGAAAAAAACAATTATTACAGAACCTCTAGAACTATGGCCTATTTTTCATCATTTATGTGCTGTTTGTATATTTTTCCTTTGATTTTACTGGCTGATAAAAAAACAAGAGGCTCTCAAGAGCCTGAATCGCTCACCTTAATTCTTTTGGTTAAATCTCTCATCAATGATTATTTTGGCTTTTCAATTTATTTAAATGTTTTTTGGACCTATTTTCTTCAAAAGCCAAAAAAAATAATCATTTTCTCCTATGTTCTATTTTAGCCATAGGAGCTGTTTCTTGACATACAAGGAAATAAAATATAAAATTTATACTAGATACTCTGAAACTCATTTAGCCTAAGTTTGGCTGAAATTGATACAGCAGTTTCAAAGGAGAAGATTTTTTAAAGTAAGTCAACATGATGAACAAATTGTGAAAAAAAGTCTTTAAAGGGCAATAACTCCTTAAGGGGTCAATTGACAATTTTGGTCAAATTGACTTAATTGAAGATCTTACTTTGCTGAACATTATTGCTGTTTACAGTTTATTTCTATCTAAAATTATATTCAAGATAATAAACAAAAACAGCAAAATTTCCTTAAAATTATCAATTCAGGGGCAGCAACCCAACAACAGGTTGTCTGATTCATCTGAAAATTTCAGGGCAGATAGATCTTGACCTGATAAACAATATTACCCCAGGTCAGATTTGCTCTAAATGCTTTGGTTTTTGAGTTATAAGCCAAAAACTGCATTTGACCCCTATGTTCTATGTTTAGCAATGGCGACCATGTTTGTTGATAGATCATAACTTCGGATACAATTTACAAACTAGATACCCTAAGAAACATTCAATTAAAGTTTGGAAGTATTTGGCCCAGTAGTTTCAGAGGAGAAGATTTTTGTAAAAGATTACTAAGATTTACGAAAAATGGTTAAAAATTGACCATAAAGGGCAATAACTCCTAAAGGGGTCAACTGACCATTTCCGTCATGTTGACTTATTTGTAAATCTTACTTTGCTGAACATTATTGCTGTTTACAGTTTATCTCTATCTATAATAATATTCAAGATAATAACCAAAAACAGCAAAATTTCCTTAAAATTACCAATTCAGGGGCAGCAACCCAACAACGGGTTGTCTGATTCATCTGAAAATTTCAGGACAGATAGATCTTGACCTGATAAACAATATTACCCCTGTCAGATTTGCTCTAAATGCTTTGGTTTTTGAGTTATAAGCCAAAAACTGCATTTGACCCCTATGTTCTATTTTTAGCAATGGCGACCATGTTTGTTGATAGATCAAAACTTCGGATACAATTTATAAATTAGATACCCTAAGGAACATTCAGTTAAAGTTTGAAAGTATTTGGCCCAGTAGTTTCAGAGGAGAAGATTCTTGAAATAGTTTACGACGACGACAGACGACGGACGACGACGGACGCCAAGTGATGGCATAAGCTCACCTGTCCTGAAGGAAATTACACTTATAAATATAAGACAATGATATATTTTAGCAATGTAACAATGTCCTGCTCTTTGTGTCCAAAGGTGGCAATTATTGTGTTCTTCCCAGGCCGTTTTAGAGTCTTGAACCACAGCGCTATGTTTTTCCCCTGTGATGCTATACTAATTTTGCGACGCTTTAATTTTTTTGAGGATGCTATTTTTCTTGTCTCTACACCACAGCTCAGGGTGATTTTGCTTTGTCCACACTGCCCACCCATAGGAGTGGGTATGCAATTTCTTTTGTTGAATCAAAGACTTGCAAGTACAATCAATTGAAAGAAGAGGCTCTCAAGAGCCTAAATCGCTCACCTGTTACTTTTTTGCTTAAAATTTTTCATCAATGATATTTTTTTTTGCTTTTCAATATAAATTAATGAGTGGCTTAAAAATGCTATTTAAATATTCATTGTATCTGTCATATTTTCTTTGAAGCAAATAAATGCATTTTACCTGTATGTTCAACTTTAGCCGTAGTGTCTATGTTTCTTAACGTACAAGGAAATTAAATACAAAAATTATACTAAATTCATTTGAGAAGATTTTTTTAAGTTAAAAAACATAAACAACTTTTGTAAAATTGTCCTTGAAGAGCAATTATTCCTTAAGGGGTTAAGTGACAATTTTTGTCATAATAAAACTTTTTTGTAGATTTTGGTTTGCTGAACATTTTTGCTGTTTACAGTTTGTCTTTATCTTCAATAATATTCTTGATAATAACCAAAAACTGCAAAATTTCCTTAAAATTACCAAATAAGTGGCAGCAACCTATCAATTGGTTGTTGGATTTATCAGAAAATTTCAGGGCTTATAAATTTTGACCAATTCAACAACTTTTCCCAATGTCATATTTGCTCTAAAAGCTTTAGTTTTTGAGATATAGGCCATAAACTGCATTTGACCCCTATATTCTATTTTTAGACATGGTGGCCATGTTTTTCGATTGATCAAAACTTTGGATACAATTTATAAACAAGATACCATAAGGAACATTTAGGTAAAGTTTGAAGGTATTTTGCCCAGTAGTTTCAGAGAAGAAGATGAAATAATTTATGACAACGACGACAGACGATAGATGCCAAGTGATGGAATAAACTCCACCGATTTGACTCTAGCTATAATCTCTATTTTTTTTGTAAAACATTGATTAAAAATGCTTCTCTGCTTTTGTGATGCTATAAAAAATTTCTGGGGAGAACATTGGCAATAAATCTCCCTTTAGTGTTAAAATATTATTTTGAAAAAAAATGTGTTTTAAGATTGAACTTTTGGCTGATTTGGGGCATCAAGTTTGTATGTTGGAGGAAGCCTTGAAAGAACCATCAAAATTTAGTTGGAAAACTGTCATAACTACCTAGTCTTTAAGATTGATCCATATGAGAATTGTGATTTATAGTATTTTTTCATAAATGATTTTGGTGATTTACACACAGATGAACCATGACTTCAAAATGTTTTTATAGTATAAAACATTTACATATCATTGATTGCTAACATAACCTGGTGTTGCATACTGCATGCTCTATTATAACAGGTATCTTGTGATGGAAATTGTTTTACTTTTATTTGCTTTCTTTTTTATTTCTGTATTGCAAGATAAGATATACATTTAGTCAACAAAATTGACTCAAACATTTGTAAATGATATAATCTATTTTTTTTAAGTTGTAATTTGTTTGAAAACAGTTCTTCCATTATTTATCTTCCGTCATCTTTTATCCATTCATCTATTTACAATTGACTATATAGAACATCCATAGGTTCACAAATTCTTTTTGTCAAAACTCATACTTCTGACTCTCAAATATTGAACACATCCAGTGGTAATTAGATTCACACTAAATTACGTAACATTTTCACTAAGTTATGTCACAGCCTCTACCAGTTCTTCTATGTTTATATGTTCGTCTACTTTTGATAATTCATCTTTTAGTTTTTGTATCATTTCTTTTCTTTGTTTAAGTCTTTCATTTAATTCTTGGATTTCATATTGGATTTTGTTCTTTGCTGATACAATGTTCTGCTTCGTCTTTTCTTTCTTTTCCTCGACTGAAAAAAATGAATATAAACATGATAAAAGCAATATGAATATTTTCCGTGAAGTTCAAAATATAGATCAAAAGTCTACTTTTGAACTTATTTTAAAAAGTTCCCATCATAATACACATGATAACCATGTTTCCAGTTGATGTGACCGCAACTTCATGGTAAAATATATATACACCTTATCACTATTTGTTCCCCATTACTGGACATCACAAACATGACAAAGGTTCCAATAAAATTTGGACTTCATATTACAAAAATTCTGTGGCCACAATGGAAAAGTGATTGTTGTATGACCTCAACAGTTCAGGGCAGATTCTCAGGTCAATCAGGAGAGATTTCCAAATAGCATTAATGTGTATTGGGTCATGCTGCATATCATCTTTGTTTTGCACATAAATCAGGTGATTAGTCGTTTTGTTTAAAAATCATTAAATTACATTTGTCATAGCATTAAAATCATAACTAAATATATTACAATATGTAAACCTGTACAACAGCTGTGTAAAAGACTACCTGACTAGGGTTACAATAAAATATCATACTTAAAAACAAATATTTGCCTCTTTCAGTGGCACCTCTCTAGTTTTCTATGCAATAAACTTTAAAGAAAAAGTCAGCAATTATGCCTTTAAAGATTGTTTTCAAGCATCCCATCATGCAATTTCATGACAGTAATGTTATCTAAGAATTTTTCTGGTAAGGTATCTCCAACCATATAACAAACATTCAATTCTAAGTAAAAATTTCACATTAACATTTTATGTTTACATCATCCTTGTAAGGATTCTCTAACAGTGATGGTGCCGTGGTGTCTAAATTTGTGATGTTTAAAAAGTAAAATCACAAAAATACTGCACTTAGAGGAAAATCAATTCGGAAAGTCTATAATCACATGGCAAAATCAAATAACAAAACACATCAAAAACGAATGGACAAGAACTGTCATATTCCTGACTTGGTACAGCATTCTCAAATGTAGAAAATGGTGGATTAAACCTGGTTTTATAGCGCTAACCTCTAAATTAACTATGGTTTGATTTTTTGTGTCTAAAGTCACCTTTAGCACTAATGGCATTTTTGCTTTCATTGACGGAGGAATCCAGTGCCCATAAATGAATTACAGAACTTCTGCAGGAAAATGACATTCCTGCTATATAAAGTAAGATTTGAGTTGAATGCATCTGCCAAGTCTGATGTGCGACCTCACATCCTCAGTGATGACAAATTATTGATACCTAAGTTTAACTTCTTTGACTTTTTGCACACCAAGGCCCTTATTATATTTTCTAAGACATGAGTCAGATAATTTTTTATTCTACTTACAATCAGTTTCATGTTTATATGACCCCATAGAAATGGGTCGAAGACTTTGAAGTATGTTTTGCATCATGACAGTAGGGTCTTGAAACACCTGAAATGTAAAACAACAAATACTGTAAATTTAGAAATTATTGCAAAGTCTTCATTAATGCAAATAATGTGACTAAGTGAGTATCTCAATAACAAGAATGAGCAATCAAATATATAATTTAACAAATGACTATATGCAGATTTAGTTGAAATCACAATAATAAAATCTCATATGTTTGTTGCTTTTTAAAAAATTGCAATAAAAATCTGCACATATTGATATAACAGTTGATTTCTTATACTCTCAAAAAGATTCTTGAATGAAAATGATATAGCTTTCTTACTGTGGTAATAAATATTTGAATCATGTAAGTTTTTGTGGTGCACATGTGGAATTGAGAAAATATACTACTTCTAAAAGCATAATCTGAAATTTATAGAGCTGTCTTTTTGAAATTCTCACTTTATTAACACTGAAGACCATATGGTTTTATCATGTTGTTCACCTCAGGAACCGTAATGCTTTACCGCATATGTTCAATAATTTCTCACTAAGAATATTTGAAGGAGAGTCCAGGGACTCATCATTGTTGGCCATGGTGAGTGCGCATCAGTATAAACATGTAAATATGAAATTTTATTGATACATGATATAATTTCAGTCCCATGACAAAATAGATTTTCTAACTCATGTTATTATTATTAAATGACGATCTATGTGCTCAGTTGATACAACATTTTACAAATTTGATGCATCTTTGGACTCACAAGTTTTGAAAATTATGAGTCCAGTCAGATTTTGACAAGTCCTGTACGCATGGACTCGCCTGAGTAAGAAAACTGACTTATTGACCTACCAGTTCATCGTAAAATTCTACAACTAATGATTTCTTTCCCAACATAATGTCTGTTTCACTTTGGAAGAGCTTCAAAAGATGATACAAGGTCACCTAAAAAATAGATCAATTGATATCTAAGTATATATAAATTCTAGAGTGGGTGAGTGAAATATTGAAAAACTTTATTGTAATAGGTATAATAATTATTTCCTTATACATGTTATAATACGTTTAAATGATTCTGCAGTCATAAAATTTATACACATTTTTCAATCTTTATATTAATTATTATTCCTTATTCTAGAGTAAATTTATTTGAACTGCTGTTTTATAACTCAACTAGTAAACTGTGAAATAAATTAAATTATGAATATAATCTTAGGACTGTTCTATTTAAATATACTCAGTACCCAGGGAATCAACTTGAAAAATGGATGTAACCAGCTAAAGATGCAATTTCAATTTCTCTAATTTTTGTGCTATTTTCACATTTCCTGACCGGTGTGAGAAAAATATTTCTCCTCACTAGTGAAAAATCTGTTCTCGGCAAATGATTAGTCGAAATTTGATTATGACGTCTAAATGTTTAGTTTTCTTCTGAATTTTCCTATTGTGACGCCATGAAAAAAGGCGGCAATGCCTGATGACGTCGCATATAAAGAACACAAGTTTCTGAAAATCTTTGAAAAAGAAGGATAAAAATCATTAGAGAAACAGATTCCGACACTATAACTCGTGTATTACGATATTTCTCCACTCTCGACAGTTAAATTTTAGTTATTTAAAGAGCTCGGCAAGCCTCGCGCTTTAAATAATAAAATTTAACTGTCTCGAGTGGAGAAATATCGTAATACACTTGTTGCAGTGTAGGAATCTATATTTCTCATACCCCTTTGCATTACAAAACAACTGCCACTATTTGTGATTTAGAAGTGCTTTCCCAGCATCCAATGTATGTTTTTATGGAACACCATGCTTAAATGTCAATACTTACAGGTCTTTCATTTGGATCGTTAAAATAAATCTTGATAACCACTTCAAATTCTCCCCATCCTGTCTCTGTAACTTCATATGGAGGCTTAGTTATTACTGTGAAAAAAACAAAATTATAGATATCAAGCATAAACTATACTAGAAACTAAATAATTGCAGGGCATGTGATTTTTCAGGGATTTGTTTTCAATATTTCTGTTGTTCATGGAGGAAATAATAATTAAATTAAGAAATTACACTATATAGCTAGAATAGTAGATACTGACAAAATTGTTAGGCATGTGATTTATGTGATTTTGTTTATTTTCAAAATTTCCATTGTCTACTGATAAAATGAATACTGTAAATTCAGAAATAGTTGTGTATATTTATTTTTATGATTGTTGGACATGCCCCAAAATGTGAGTTTAATTATCATGATTATTGCAAATTTCAGAAATGTTGCACTCAAATAAAATTTAAAATGCAGGTTATATTTTTGCAACACCTGTCTTGTTGCAAATTTTGCAATAATAAAATGCATGGCAAAAAAATCTGAAAAAAAAGTAAGCAGATTCTTATGCTGTAGGAGTAATATGGAGCACAATTTGCATCTTTTATCATTTATCATATCCAAATACTAAATGGTATTGAATCATTTCAGCTACAGGACATTTTAATAAGGTATCAACAAAAAATGTTCTAACTTGTTTAGGTTGATTTAAACACAATTCAAGTTTTCTTCTATAATTAAGAATGAATTGAAACTTAGAACTTTTTGTGAGCCTTAGTCATGTCTGTAACAATATCAGAAGTTAAATTGACAATATGAGATAAATTATCAAATATGACCTCCAAATCAAACAATCTAAAAAAGTATTAACCATCAAAAATGATATAAAATATATATAAATTTATAACAATTCTATGTCATCACATATCTAAGCTTAACGCTATTATAAGTTTTGCAGTATTTCAAAAATAGTATAAAGCAATCTTGTTTTTTTTATCAATTGCAATTATAATAATGACAGACATTTATTGTGAACCCAATGAAATTTTCCACACTGTCATCTGCTCTTGGTCTAGGTATTTACACTTTTGTCTGTTCTATTGTCTCATTGAATAAATACAATAGCTACTGCTGTTCTCTGTGTACCTCGACAAAGAGCAGATGACTCTGTGTAAACTTTCATTTGGTTGGCAATAACACATACTGTATTTGGTCGTGCATAGTTCGCATTTTTTTTTACATAAAATATGCAAGGGTTAAGAAATTTTGTTAAAGCTCACTAGCCCAGGGCTTATTGGTAGCAGGATTTTACTAGCCCTGTTGGAAGAAGTAGTAGCCCAACAAAACTGACCTACTAGCCCGAGTAATTTTAACAAATTCAGAGTTTACTGCAATAAACAATGAATTCTATAAACTTTACAACTTTTATCCATTGTACAGTAGATTTTTTCAAATTGGATACCCAAAACTTACAGCAAAAACATATCCTATTAGCAAAAGTCAGGTTTCTGCTGTGAAAAGGGATTCACATTTATATTGCAATAAATTATTCATAAGGAGGTACAATCTGGTTACATTATATTTCTCTGGTTGCATAAGCAATGTACAATACCCCCTGTACTGCAAAAATCTATATTGAAAGTACGGGATCCTTATACAAAATCAGTTCAAATTCTGGAAATCCCAGATGACGTAGTCCAATCTGATTGGCTAAGATATAATAGTGATTAAGGGATTTTCCACTTTCTATTTTGGTAGCGCCAAGAATTTTTTGTTACTAGTCCGTCAGGCATATTGGGTTACAAGTTTTGGTTGCCCGAGGCCTAAAGTCTGTAGTCCTGGGCGTCGAGTTAGTGACTTTTTTAACCCCTGATATGTAGTTGTTATAAGGGGTGCTGATTATACACAACTTTAGACGATGTTCGATTTTAAAGGGATGAAAAGGGGTGAAGACTATACATAACTGCATACTATACAGGGCCGAATACAGTATTTACCTCTGTTACAATTAGGATAACTGTCATGTAGTTTGAAATTTATTTTCTTCACATAAGCTGACATGTCCTGAAAAGAGAAATAGATATCTTTCTATGTTGTGATGTTACACTATTGTGTCAGATAAGGGTGAAGCTTTGGTACCAT
Organism: Mytilus galloprovincialis; assembly: GCF_965363235.1. Classification (NCBI taxonomy): domain Eukaryota; kingdom Metazoa; phylum Mollusca; class Bivalvia; order Mytilida; family Mytilidae; genus Mytilus; species Mytilus galloprovincialis. The sequence continues at coordinate 17,027,384 of NC_134850.1, read as the reverse complement.
AAAAACCTTTAAGTTATTTGCACCCGTCCTAACTCAGGAATCGGATGTTCAGTAGTTGTCGTTTGTTGATGTGGTTCATGAGCGTGTCTTGTTTCTCGTTTTTTATATAGATTAGACTGTTGGTTTTCCTGTTTGTATGGATTTACACTAGTAATGTTTGGGGCCCTTTATAGCTTGATGTTCAGTGTCTCTGTGATGAAGACCATACTTAGACCTTTAATAGTTTACTTTTATAAATTTTGACTTGGATGGAGAGTTGTCTCATTGGCACTCATACCACATCTTCTTATATCTACCAGAATTAAGACAAACAAAAAAAGAAAGGTAAAAAACAGACAACACTGAGAAATCTTTTTACAACTTTTGAAAAATGATTTCTTTAGTGTAACATGTGTAATCATCACTGATGATCAAGATGTGTCATAATTGTATTTTATTATAAAAAAAAATTATAGAAAAAGGTCTACATTCAGTTTATCATATAAGGTATGTTTTTATATACCATGTATACATATAGTATGTTTTAGTGGTGAAACAATTTTGTACTCTCAGATCTGTACCTAGTGTCTTTTTGTTGTTGGGATGTACAAGTACCCGGCCATGTCCACTTGTAGTTTTGTCCATCTGATGAGTTATGCCTTTTTCAACTGATTTTTATAGTTTGTTCTTATACTAAACTATTATACCACTGTCCCAGGTAAGTGGAGGGTTTGGATCCCTCTAACATATTTAGCCCCGCCACATTATGTATGCATGTGCCTGTCCCAAGTCAGGAGCCTGTGATTCAGTGGTTGTCGTTTGTTTATGTGTTACATATTTGTTTTTTGTAAATTTTTTGTAGATTAATAAGGCCGTTAGTTTTCTCGTTTGAATTGTTTTACATTGTCATTGTGGGGCCTTTTATAGCTGACTATGCCGTATGGGCTTTGCTCATTGTTGAAGGCGTATGGTGACTGATAGTTGTTAATTGCAGTGTTATTTTGGTCTCTTGTGGAGAATTGTCTCATTGGCAATCATACCACATCTTCTTTTTATATATATATGTATATAAATATTCAACATTATCTATTGAAAAAGTCCTCATGAAAGAAAATTTAGTTATTCTGATTTAATCAGCAAATATCATTTAATAGAACTACACTAAGCTTGGATTAAAGGACTTTCTTAATCAATTGTACTGTATCTATATGTCTTATTCACAAACCTCATTTTTAAATGGTTTAACATATACTGTCCACTGATGGGTGTGGCCATCTTCCTCCCTCTTCTTTCCAAAATATCTGGCAATATTCCCATAAATAAGGGGCTTCACAATTGTTACTCCCTGTAATTATCATCATCAAGTTTATATTTGTCATACTATTTCTGCCTTTTAACAAAATATCTTTTTTTTCTTTATTCTATCTGTGTCCCCAATGCTCTTCAATTTCTTACTGTATTTTTTTTATTGAGTGTCACTGAATAATCATTTTAAGACAAATCGCCCGTCTCAGCCTTACAAATTTTAATCATTTGTGTATAATGACTTAAGTTGTTCCCAGACAGACCTCATGTTTTCACCTTATTTTAGACTTATATAATCTGATGTACATGATGTACAGTAGTTGTCGTTTGCTTATGTAATTTATACGTGTTCTCGTTTCTCGTTTTCTTTTTTTTTAAATTTTCTATAGATTAGACCGTTAGTTTTCCCCGTTTGAACGGTTTTACACTAGTAAATTTTGGGGCCCTTTATAGCTTGTTGTTCGATGTGAGCCAAGGCTCCATGTTGAAGGCCATACACTGACCTATAATGGTTTACTTTTTTTTAAATTGTTATTTGGATGGAGAGTTGTCTCATTGGCACTCACACCACATCTTCCTATATCTATTATATATACAAATGATATAAGTTTGAATGTCTTTTTTAGTATCTTCACCTATCCTTCACATGTTCCTTTATTTTTTTCTACTTGTGCTGGTTTATCATTAATTTGAGACATGATCTACAAAGGTCTTTTTATTATAATATTTGGAAGTGTTAAATTTGAGATGCTTTATAAAAAAGAAGATGTGGTTTGATTGCCAATGAGACAACTATCCACAAAAGACCAAAATGACACAGACATTAACAACTATAGGTCACCGTACGGCCTTCAACAATGAGAAAGGCCCATACCACATACAGAGCTATAAAAGGCCCCGATAAGACAATGTAAAACAATTCAAACGAGAAAACAAAGGCCTTAATTATGTAAAAAAAAAAAAAAAAAAAAAAAAATTGAACGAAAAACAAATACATGTACATGTATGTAACACATAAACAAACGACAACCACTGAATTACAGGCTCCTGACTTGGGACAGGCACATACATAAATAATGCGGCGGGGTTAAACATGTTAGCGGGATCCCAACCCTCCCCTAACCTGGGACAGGAGGGGGGACAGTGGTATAACAGTACAACATAAGAACAAACTATAAAAATCAGTTGAAAAAGGCTTAACTCATCAGATGGACAAAAATACAAGTGGACGTGGACCGGTACTTTAATACATCCCGACACAAAAAGACACAATGAACAGATCTGAGAGTACTCACAGTTATCTGACAGCTAGTTCAGGGTCACTAACAACTAATAAAAAAATCATGCAACTAATACTAAACTCTCAATCCGTACACATCCAACATCCAATGGATTTAGTGTAAAGACGTCATAAACAGCCAGAGAAAAACATGACCTTGTGCAATGCCAAGTTACAGGTATCAACAGATTGTAGATCCATGAATATGTACATGTATATACATATAACATACTACAAATATTAGTTAGCTTTTAATTTACTGATAACTAAATCAATATTTATACCAATAAAAACAATATTCAATGATCTTATTACAGTGTTGAATAGGTAACCTTTTAGAATAAGTTTATTTAAAGTAGCGACAAGTTTACATGGATCATTTCTAAATTTCCGGGCACGGTGAACAACATTTCCGTAAAAATGAGGATGTGTTATCCCATTTGAAATAAGTTTTCTTCAGGTACAACCAAACTTCAAAACCAAATCTTTATATCTAGTATAGAATGTACATAAATAAATACCTTGACTCTACCTCCTGAGTCTGCACCATACTCCGCCATCTTTAGCAAAACCTGAAAATATAATGAAGACAGTAAATGGACGATTTACAGTTTCTGCATTCATCATGTTCATAGGTATGTCTAACATGTCTAATATTCCATTTTTTTTTTAATCTGAAACAAATATTTACCAAATATACATGATCTATTAAAGCATTCAATTGACACATGTATGCCTGACTAATGCTTTTAAATTTTTATCAAACTAATGATCCATTTATACATAATCTAGAAGCTACATGTATTATCATGATTATGAAAAATATCTATTTCTGTCCATCATTATGATTTACAAATCACATCATCTTATATCATGTATATATATCCATGATATCAGTCATGTCAGTTAAAGAGAGTAAAATACAAAAAAGCAGAACAAAAGGGCTAAAAAAAATAAAGAATAGAGAAAACTAGGGGGAAAATAATAGAAAATAATGGGATGCTAAAATATACAGAATAAACTGATTGAACAATTGCAGTGTTTTCCCTAGGCTATTCATGCATTTTGGTACCGCTACACATAAAATTTGGCTGCGATGCGTTTATCATAGCTGCAATGCATCCCGCTATGAGTGAATTTTTGTTATCTTATAATGTGAAGTGACAAAACTCTATAGGTGTTTCAAACTCACTGGACTGATAATTGATCATAAGTAGATGCAACGCTCTGATTTTACAACCACGTTGAGAAGATAGAACAACATTCAAGACTTTGATTACATAATCACTGATAATAGAAATCGGGAGTTCAAATTGTATTAATGATAAATATCCTGACACAGCTCTGTGAAAAATAAACTAGAGGCTCTAAAGAGCCTGTGTCGCTCACCTTGGTCTATGTGCATATTAAACAAAGGACACAAATGGATTCATGACAAAATTGTATTTTGGTGATGGTGATGTGTTTGAAGTTCTTACTTTACTGAACGATTTTGCTTCTTACAATTATATCTATAATGAACTTTGCCCATTAGTAACAGAGAACTATATTTGGTAAAAATTTACATAAATTTACCAAATTAATGAAAATTGTTAAAAATTGACTATAAAGGGCAATAACTCCTTAAGGGGTCAATTGACCATTTAGGTCATGTTGACTTATTTGTAGATCTTACTTTGCTGAACATTATTGCTGTTTACAGTTTATCGCTATCTATAATAGTATTCAAGATAACCAAAAACGGCAAAATTTCTTTAAAAATTACCAATTGGAGGGCAGCAACCCAACAACCAGTTGTCCAATTCATCTGAAAAATTCAGGGCAGATAGATATTGACTTGATTAACAATTTAACTTCTTGTCAGATTTGCTCTAGATGCTTTGGTTTCATAGTTATAAGCCAAAAACTGCATTTTACCCCTATGTTCTATTTTTAGCCGTGGCGGCCATCTTGGTTGAATGGCCAGGTCATTGGACACATTTTTCAAACTAGATACCCCAAAGATGATTGTGGCCTAGTAGTTTCAGTGGAGATTTTGTAAAAGATTACTTAGATTTATGAAAAATGGTTAAAGATTGACTATAAAGGGCAATAACTCCTAAAGGGGTCAACTGACCATTTTGGTCATGTTGACTTATTTGTAGATCCTACTTTGCTGAACATTATTGCTGTTTACAATTTATCTCTATCTATAATAATATTCAAGATAATAACCAAAAACAGCAAAATTTCCTCAAAATTACCAATTCAGGGGCAGCAACCCAACAACCGATTGACCGATTCATCTGAAAATTTCAGGGCAGATAGATCTTGACCTGATAAACATTTTTATCCCATGTCAGATTTCCTCAAAATGCTTTGGTTTTTGAGTTATAAGCCAAAAACTGCATTTTACCCCTATGTTCTATTTTTAGCGGTGGCGGCCATCTTGGTTGGTTGACCAGGTCACGCCACACATTTTTTAAACTGAATACCCCAAAGATGATTGTGGCCAAGTTTGGATTAATTTGGCCCAGTAGTTTCAGAGGAGAAGATTTTTGTAAAAGATTACTTTAATTAACGAAAAATGGTTAAAAACTGACTATAAAGGGCAATAACTCCTAAACAGGTCAACTGACCATTTTGGTCATGTTGACTTATTTGTAGATCTTACTTTGCTGAACATTATTGCTGTTTACAGTTTATCTCTATCTATAATAATATTCAAGATAATAACCAACCAGGTGCTCCGCAGGGCGCAGCTTTATACGACCGCAGAGGTCGAACCCTGAACAGTTGGGGCAAGTATGGACAAAACATTCAAGCATGATACAGCTCTGAATTTGGATTGTGATCAAATTTTTGACATTACATGGTTTTTTTTTACACAAAACAAATGCCAAGATTTTACAAATCAATTAAAGATTTCTTCTTCAAACTTTTTAAATCTAAAATTAAATAGTTGACACAGCATAGGTTTCTGACACAGAATGAATGTGGTCTAATGAACTTAGTCAAGTCAGGAGCCTCTGGCCTTTGTTAGTCTTGTATGATTTTAAATTTTAGTTTCTTGTGTATAATTCGGAGTTTAGTATGACTTCCATTATCACTGTACTATTATGCATATTTTAGGGGCCAGCTGAAGGACACCTACGGGTGCGGGAATTCTCGCTACATTGAAGACCCATTGGTTGCCTTCGGCTGTTGTTTGCTCTATGGTCGGGTGGTTGTCGCTTTGACATATTCACCATTTCCTTTCTCAATTTTATTTTTTATTAAAAGGTTTTTTTTGCCTTTGAGCAAATCACTATGCTGTTGAATATTAATCCTCTCAAAAAAATGTTTGAAGAAATTTTCTTTTTATTTATGAAATCTGAAATGAGAAAAATTTAACCCCCCCCCCCCCTTTTTTTTCACATCCCCGTTTCCCTTTTTCAAAACTGATATCAATTCAAATTTCTAATGGAGTTTGCAACAATAACTACTCATTTAAATACATCATAAAATATTAAGATGTAAAAAAACTGCTTGTTATCACTGAATGGTAAAGATTATTTAAATTTATCAGTTGGTAGTAAAAAGTGTATATACATTGTATATTGTATATAACAAAGATTTAAGTTGATTCTGGACAAAGAAAGATAACTCCAATTAAAAAAAATTCTTGCTATTGCACAAATAGGATATTTCTTGCTTACTATTCTGGACAAAGAAAGATAACTCTAATTAAAAAAAAATTTGCTATTTCACAATATTGTGCAATTAGATATTTCTTGCCATTGCACAATACTGTGCAATTGAAAAGACTTGCTATTGCACAATACTTAATATAATAATTTTAGATCCTGATTTGGACCAACTTGAAAACTGGGCCCATAATCAAAAATCTAAGTACATGTTTAGATTCAGCATATCACAGCCCAAGAATTCAATTTTTGTTAAAATCAAACTTAGTTTAATTTTGGACCCTTTGGACTTTAATGTAGAATTTGAAATTTGAAAACAGGACCAAAAATGAAGAATCTACATACACAGTTAGATTTGGCATATCAAAGAACCCCAAGGATTCAATTTTTGATGAAATCAAACAAAGTTTAATTTTGGACCCTTTGGACCTTAATGTAGACCAATTTGAAAACTGGACCAAAAAAACTTCAATAATCAAGAATCTAAGTACATTTTTAGATTCAACATATCAAAGAACCCAACCGATTCATTTTTTGTCAAAATCAAACTAAGTTTAATTTTGGACCCTTTGGACCTTAATGTAGACCAATTTGAAAACGGGACCAAAAGTTGAGAATCTACATATACAGTTAGATTCGGCATATCAAAGAACCCCAATTATTCAATTTTGATGAAATCAAACAAAGTTTAATTTTGGACCCTTTGGGCCCCTTTTTCCTAAACTGTTGGGACCAAAACTCCCAAAATCAATACCAACCTTCCTTTTATGGTCATAAGCCTTGTGTTTAAATTTCATAGATTTGTATTTACTTATACTAACATTATAGTGCGAAAACCAAGAAAAATGCTTATTTGGGTCCCTTTTTGGCCCCTAATTCCTAATCTGTTGGGTCCTAAACTCCCAAAATAAATACCAACCTTCCTTTTGTGGTCATAAACATTGTGTTTAAATTTCATAGATTTCCATTTACTTAACCTAAGGTTATTGTGCAAAAACCAAGAAAAATGCTTATTTGGGCCCTTTATTGGCCCCTTATTCCTAAACTATTGAAACCAAAACTCCCAAAATCAATCCCAATCTTTCTTTTGTGGTCATAAACCTTGTGTCAAAATTTCATAGATTTCTATTAACTTAAACTAAAGTTATGGTGCGAAAACCAAGAAAATGCTTATTTGGGCCCTTTTTGGCCCCTTATTCCTAAAATGTTGGGACCAAAACTCCCAAAATCAATACCAACCTTCCTTTTATGGTCATAAACCTTGTGTTAAAATTTCATAGATTTCTATTCACTTTTACTAAAGTTAGAGTGCGAAAACTAAAAGTATTCGGACGCCGGACGACGACGACGACGACGACGACGACGACGACGACGACGACGACGACGCAGACGCCAACGTGATAGCAATATACGACGAAAATTTTTTCAAAATTTGCGGTCGTATAAAAACAGCAAAATTTCCTCAAAATTACCAATTCAGGGGCAGCAACCCAACAACCGATTGACCGATTCATCTGAAAATTTCAGGGCAGATAGATCTTGACCTGATAAACATTTTTACCCCATGTCAGATTTGCTCTAAATGCTTTGGTTTTTGAGTTATAAGCCAAAAACTGCATTTTACCCCTATGTTCTATTTTTAGCAGTGGCGGCCATCTTGGTTGGTTGACCGGGTCACGCCACACATTTTTTAAACTAGATACCCCAATGATGATTGTGGCCAAGTTTGGTTTGATTTGGCCCAGTAGTTTCAGAGGAGAAGATTTTTGTAAAAGATTACTTAAATTAACGAAAAATGGTTAAAAACTGACTATAAAGGGCAATAACTCCTAAACAGGTCAACTGACCATTTTGGTCATGTTGACTTATTTGTAGATCTTACTTTGCTGAACATTATTGCTGTTTACAGTTTATCTCTATCTATAATAATATTCAAGATAATAACCAAAAACAGCAAAATTTCCTCAAAATTACCAATTCAGGGGCAGCAACCCAACAACTGATTGACCGATTCATCTGAAAATTTCAGGGCAGATAGATCTTGACCTGATAAACATTTTTACCCCATGTCAGATTTGCTCTAAATGCTTTGGTTTTTGAGTTATAAGCCAAAAACTGCATTTTACCCCTATGTTCTATTTTTAGCCGTGGCGGCCATCTTGGTTGGTTGACCGGGTCACGCCACACATTTTTTAAACTAGATACCCCAATGATGATTGTGGCCAAGTTTGGTTTGATTTGGCCCAGTAGTTTCAGAGGAGAAGATTTTTGGAAAAGTTAACGACGACGGACGACGACGACGGACGACGGACGACGACGGACGACGGACGCCAAGTGATGAGAAAAGCTCACTTGGCCCTTCGGGCCAGGTGAGCTAAAAAGTAATAGATCTTTTGCAGTATAAATTTTACGTTTTGAAATCTTATGTTTGACATAGTTAATTTATTGAAATATTTATATCAAACGCAGTTGATTAGTTGTAACAGACAGAAAGAATTCCTACAGGGTCCTCAGAAAAAACTTTTGGATCCATGCTAGCCTTTGGAGAAAATGTCATGTATCATGTGTTTTGTTCCCTACTGTATTGCAGATTTATGTGAATTTTTTTAACTGACATGCACAATTCATTTCACTAGTGTAATAAAAATAATTCCACAAAACAATGCTGCGCTCCGTAATATGATATTGTAATTATTGTATTTATTTATGTTGGCCTAATTTGTGTTGTATGGCCTGATAGTTGTTTACACATAATCTTATAACTGTGCAGTTTAGAAATCACTGGAACAATCACAGAATGATTGGAACTTTCCAGAATGATCCTAATAAAAGATGCGTTATATAAACTTCTACATTTTACTAGAAACTTCCGTTGTAACTTTCTAGGACGTTCCATTCTAGAGTTTTCTAGTATTTTCCGTGACAATCATGTATATACAGACACTAAAGTTAAACACACACACTTAGATTTAGACTTAGACATCGATAGACATTAGTATTCACCGCATTTGGATTGACACTTTTATTCTACATACAACATCATACTGGATTGTGACTGTAGTAGTGAACGTAATATTCAGATTGGATTCCGAAAGATATCCGGATACAGATAAAGATAAAAGATTGAACTGATATTTTGACAGTTAAGTTGAGAGTAATCATGGTAATATTTGTGTCATACTTCTTGTAAACTTTTGTATAATAAATTTTGTTAAATTTTATTATTGATTTGTGTCTTTTGTTGGCTACAACTTAAAGGTAATTTCTGGCCGTAACAGTATTGCAAATTCACCTTAAACCTCCCATGCATCAAAAATTTTCTAGGGAAGACACTGAATTGTTGACGGCTTCATGTCCAGTGGGAAGTATTGCATGCATGTTCAGGACAACAAAGAACAAATTATCAATAAATACAACATGTAGGTTAATAATGTTAATGTGGTAAAAGAGGATATTCAGTTGGTGAAATTTCAACTGCCCATGATAAAAGAGGGTAAATGTTTCGGTATGTAGGATCATGTGGATAGAGGCAGAAATTTAGCTTTGCAACAGACCTCTATGGCAAAAAAAAATCAAAGGACAATAGAGCTTGCTAATAACAAATCATCCTAATAGTTTTACAAGGGTGGAAATACTTCCAGGAGTATCTGATCATGACATCGTCTTTGCTGAAATAAGTTTCATCCCTTCAAGAAAAAAGCAAGCAGCAAGAAAGATTCCTCTATACAGCAACGCAAATTGGGATAAGATGAGGGAAGATATAAATAATATTAAGAATGAAATTGTAACAATGACAACCAGCAAAAGTAACATCAATGACATATGGTTAGTATTTAAAACAAGTTTAGAGAAAAGCGTTAATTTGAATATCACGCACAAACAGGCTAGAACCAAGGACAGCCCACCATGGATATCCTGAGATCTCAAAAGACTCATCAGAAAGAGAGATCGGCTGTATAAGAAAAAGAAGAAATCTCATGACAAGAAAAACTCTGAGAAATACAAAACAATCAAACGCCAGGTACAACAAGGTCTGAGGAGATCATACTGGAAGTATGTGGAATCTATCGTAACACCACCAGAAGATACATGTAACATCATAGAAAATCGTGGCTGTATGAAGAGATTCTGGACATTCATAAAGCACAAACGAAGTGATGGAAATGAAGTCTCACCACTGAAAAAGGATGGCCTTCTATATTCAGATCCTTTGGATAAAGCAAATATACTAAACCAACAGTTCCAGTCTGCTTTTACTGAAAAAACAAGCTTCTCAAATCAGGAATTCCAAGACAGATGTGGATCTTTAAACAAAAATTATCCATCTATGCCAGAAATCAAAATCACAGATAATGGAATATTGAAAATACTGAAAAACCTCAATCCACACAAGGCAGCTGGCCCAGACCAAATTACATCGAAGGTTTTAAACGAATTAGCCACCGAAATAGCACCAATACTTAGCATCATCTTTCAACAGTCATATGAGTCTAGAGACTTACCAATAGACTGGAAATCAGCCAACGTCTGTCCAATCTTTAAAAAAGGCCAAAAATACAAAGCAGAAAACTACCCCCCTGTATCTTTAACGTGTATAGCATGCAAAATCGTGGAACACATAATTACCAGCAACATCATGGCTCACTCGGACAAACATAATATCCTACATCCTATGCAGCATGGGTTCCGCAAAAAATTATCATGCGAAACTCAACTCATCGAATTCATAGATGATATCACGCAAAACCTGGACAAAGGAAAGCAAACTGATTGCTTAATCATGGACTTCTCCAAGGCTTTTGACAAAGTAAGCCATTCACTACTGATCCATAAACTACATAGATACGGGATTGATGGAAAAACCAACAGATGGATCCAGAGCTTCCTAAGTGGTAGACAACAGTCAGTAGTGGTTGAAGGTGTAAGCTCTGGCTTCATTGATGTAGAATCAGGTGTACCACAAGGTTCAGTCCTTGGACCAGCACTCTTCCTCTACTACATTAATGATACATGTGATATGCCAGAGGGGGTTCGATCTAGAACACGATTGTTTGCCGACGACACAATCATCTATCTAACAATAACATCAGATGCAGATACAACAACACTGCAAGAGGATCTGAACAAATTATCAGACTGGGAACAACGATGGCTCATGAATTCAACGCAGACAAATGCAATGTCATGACCAAAAGATTATATCCTTCATGGCCATGTACTGGAGAGAGTATCGGATGCAAAATATCTTGGAGTTACAATCAGCTCAGATTTAAATTGGAGTACTCATGTACATAATATGTGCCAAAAAGCAAATAAAACTATTGGGTTCTTAAAAAGAAATCTTAACATCAGTAACAAACAACTGAAAGAAAATGCATACAAGTCATTAGTCAGACCAACACTTGAATATATGCAAGCGCAGTTTGGGACCCCCATCAACAGAACAACAAGAAAAAAATTGAGATGGTACAACGCAGAGGGGCTAGGTATGTTACCAACAAATACCGTAACACATCATCAGTAGACGCCATGATAAATCAACTCGAGTGGCAACAACTAGAAGAGAGGAGATCAACAACAAGGATGTGCATGATGTACAAAATAACTAACTGCCTAGTTAATATATATGCAACATCTAGGCTTATTCCAACAAACCGAGCATCAAGAACAACTCGGACTGGATGTTTACAGGTTCCTCTTTGTAGAACGGATATAAGGAAAATGTCATTCTATCCAAAATCAATACAGGAATGGAATGCCTTACCACTTTCCACTATCACCGCCCCGAGTCTTGAATGCTTCAAGGCTCGGCTAACAAAATAGACATAAACACTTGTTTTTAATAAGCACCTGTATATAGGATTTTAACTTTCACAAAATGTAAATATAACTAAATTTTCTTTGGACTTTCATGCGCAACACACAGTGGCAGAATAATCAGACAGTTGATTGCGGCCGCATAACTGGAAGAAGAAGAAGAAGAGCTACGTTTTCGTAGCTAGTTTGTGTGTACATATTCCTGGCATTTGTCAGAACTGTATACTTTCACGATATTCATGCTGCATGACAGTAAAATATATACTATAGGTAGAATTATATCAATTACCTATGATTGTGTTAAGAACAGGAAAAAACAGTGGAAACCTCTCGTCAATAAAAAGAATAATTTCTTGTATTTGTTACAAGCGGTCCAACGATTTACAGAAAAGAGCGACGAATTACAGAAAAGAACCGAAAAGAACCGAAAAGGACCAAAAAGAACCGAAAAGGACCGAAAAGAACCGAAAAGAGGATACATATATATTTATTGAATAAAGTTAAAACAATGTATTATATTTTTTTTATATTGTTAACAATTCTTCGTAATAATAAAATTAAATGCATAATTAAAAATATATTTGGTGAAAGTGATCCAGATGAAAGCAGTAGCAATACGCACAACAGTTCCCTTGATCAATCAGTTTTGTCAGACAATTTTAGTTTCTTTCATAACCAAAGGAGCAATGGGTCAGATGAGGCAAAAGAAAACCTGGAGAATGAAGACAATGACAGTTCAGATGACGCCGAAAAAGACGATTCTCTCGATGAAGTATCAAATTCTTGTATGTTTCAACCAGAAGAACAATTAAGATACGGAGAGTTTTTAAATTTAGAGGAACTTTTAAATAAACTGAAATCAAAAGATGTTAGACATGGTATCCCAGAAGGAAAGAAAGACAACGTATGTTTTACAATTGACAACTCCAGAAACATTGCAAGACGAGTTAATAACTTACGTAGTGAATTTTCCGATGACTGTGGGGTCTGGATTAGTTCATCTGGGTCAACACCTAAGACATATTATGTTGTTCAAGATGATGGTAAGCTAAAAGCTGTTGTATGTAGACAGGGTATATTTTGTACTGAAAAGCAAATAAACAAGAAGAAAGAATTCATTCCAGTGGATCCTCAGCCCGCCGATGAAAAAATCGTGGAAATCAGTCGTAGCTACTCCACTCTTAAGCAACAGTCATACAAGAAAAGAGTAACATGGGTCGGAAAAGCACCTCCTTCATTTGATATCAACTTCAATGCGGCTGTCGTGGAATATAAAGGCAAACACCCCGGTTTTTCTGCTCATGGCAATTCAAAGAAGGCAGTGTCTGCGCGTACCCGCATGTGGGTACGAATAGTCAAATTGACATTCGTAGGCTACGCGTACCCACATCCGGTTTTATAATAAAATTCAATCAAATCGGGAATTAAACGTGAAATATATACAGAAATTATCGATAATATGGGGATTTCGAGTAGAACGAGTGAAGGGTATGACAAATAATATTTTCGAATTGTATTTATAAGTTAATATTAAATATCAGAGACGTCTCTGATAATATATAATAAACCTTGCAAATTAAATGCACATGTACTGATTGAAAATGAAATATACAGTCCCTGTAAACTATAGTCCTATAATCTGATAATATATAATTTCCGAATTTTAAGTTGCTTCCACGCCTCAGAGGCAAAATATTTTTTGATGCGCTGAAGGTTTAAATTACATTTTCGTCAAACATTTTGTTATCTATTAATTAACGAAGCTTTCATAGAAGATTATTGGCATCGGCCTTTGTTTTTCAGAAATAATGTATTAGGCCTTAATTTTTCCTGTCGAACTTGTTTAGAATTTTTTGCCTCCGTGAATGACAGGAAAAAAATATTCTGTAAAACTTGATTTCCTCTTTATTTTTTGTTTTTCCAGTTCATCTTTTCTCTGCAGCTGCAATTGACTCCGAGTTTGTTTTTATATACAATTGTATAAAATCAATCGACTGATACTTTTGAACACATTGTTCCAATTCATGATAACTTTGAAATGTCTGCCCCACATGTATATCACTCTTTTCCCATTTTAAGAATATTTATTAACCGGGAAAAACTGTTGATCACTTACATATATATAAATCTTTACAAAACTTCTTAAGTAGTTGATCAATTTTATTCACTAATTGCGATAATTTCTGTATATATTTTACGTTTAATTCCCGATCCGATGGCAATTTATTATAAAACCGGATGTGGGTACGCGTAGCCTACGAACGGCAATTTTGCTATTCGTACCCGCATGCGGGTACGCGCAGACACTGCCTTCAAAGAAAGGAAGTGAATTCGTTCGAACTCCAGCACTGTTATTTGAAGAAATGGGAGAACTTGTGAAAACCATGCGTCCAAAAAATGCATATAATAAATTGTTAATCAACTGTAGTGATGAAGCAACCGGGCCTTCGGCACCAAGACAGATTCGTGACAAAAAATACCGCGATAAGAAGAAAGAAATTCGGAATATAACTGGCGTAACAGGAAACCGTGGAAATATGGCAGATAACATACAAACTATAGAAAATATGATGCAGAAAGGACACAGTTTAATTAAGCATGTGGCTCATTCTCCAGGTAAAACACCGTGCGTTATCCTGTATACGGAAGAAATGATGAAGGACGTTGTGAACTTGTGCTGCAGTGGACAAACTCTTTTGGGTTTCGACAAAACATTTAACATTTGTGACATTCATGTGACACCATCTGTTTTCAAACAACTTTCTGTCACAAAGATTGAAACAGGAGAACCGCCTTTATTTGTCGGACCCATGTTTTTACACGACTGTTCGCATTTTGATACGTATAGTATATTTTTCTCGCATCTTAAGACCAAACTCGCGGATGTGGACACCTCGGAATTGGTCATTGGTTCCGATCAAGAAGGATCTTTAGTTAAAGCCATTGTCAAAAGTTTTCCAGAAGCAACTCATGTATTATGTACACGGCATTTGAAACTAAACCTTTCAGAAAAGATGAAAAATGGAGTTGGGATGCACAGAAAGGACAGATTAGATATCGAGCAACGCATTTTTGGAAGAAATGGCATATCTAATGCAGACGATAGTGCCGTTTTTGAAGAAAAGTGTGAAGAAGTCGAAGAATTCTGTAAGGAGAAATTTCCATCATTGAAAGGCTACTTTTCAACGGTTTTGAAGCCAGTCCTTAAAGGGAAAATATATGAGCCACAAAATGCGGGAAGAATTGAAAGAGAGTGGACTAACAATAATAGTGAATCGTACAATCATGTTCTGAAGATAGCTGTTGATTGGAAGCCTCAGTCATTAGTTGACTTTGTGATAAAGATGACAGACATGGTAGAGGCAAACTATAAAGATTTACGGAGAGCAGTGATCGGGAGAGGACCTTATACGCTTGCGAGCACACACGAACATTTTAAGATTGACAGGCATGTTTGGGCAAACAAAACTTTAATGGAAAGGTACAAATATTTTGCCAGGTTCCGCCGATACCGTATGAAGACCAAATTGGTTAAGTCAACAGATGGCAGACGAGTGGTCAATGAAGCTAGGTCGAAAGGAAAGAAGAAAGGTCAGAGGAAAAGGAAACTGGCTGATAGGACAACTACGCTAAAACGGCAACGCGTGCAGTAAATTTATTAAAAAAACAAACTGTGTGTAATTTAATGTATTTATATGTGTAAATATTTCTCAGTACTACCTACTTATACTTCTTGTTTTTCTTTTTATAGGTAAAATACACTAATAAACCTGCAGCACATAAGTCAATGTCAACACTAGTATTAATTGAATTATAATAGTACTAGTATATTGCTATTATTTTGTTTAGTGTTTCCTGTAGTATTATTTTATTACTCATATTAAATATCTATTGTCTGTGTATTGCATATGTTATTGTTTGTATGCTATATGCCCTCCTAGGGGCCCTTATTTGGTGAATAAAAAAAATATTTTCTATTTTTCTATTCTATAAGTTAGGCATCCTACCCTACCAGTAATTTCCACATACATGTGAGTTAAAATTAGTTCTGTCACAGTATAAGGTTTTCAATGATTAAATGCAATTTCCTTATTTCCTTCTATAACAAAAAAATCGATATCCTTTTCGGTTCTTTTCGGTCCTTTTCGGTTCTTTTTGGTCCTTTTCGGTCCTTTTCGGTTCTTTTCTGTAAATCGTCGCTCTTTTCTGTAAGTCGTCGAACCCGTTACAAGCGCTTTTATGGAACGCCAACACTGTCTTGTTATGACCATTTTCATTATATGATGTGCATTTACCTTTATATGATGTGCATTTACCTTTATATGCTGTGCTTTTACCTTTATATGATGTGCACTTGTCATTATATGATGTGCAAACACCTTTATATGATGTGCAAATATCTTTATATGATGTGCAAATATCCTTATATGATGTGCAAATATCCTTATATGATGTGCAAGTATACTTATGTGATGTGCAAATATACTTATAGGATGTGCAAACATTCTTATATGATGTGCAAACATTATTATATGATGTGCAAATGTACTTATATCATGTGCAAAGATCCTTATATGATGTGCAATGATCCTTATATGGTGTGTACATATCCTTATATGATGTGCAGTTTTCTTTATATTACGTGCAAACATCTTTATATGATGTGGTTGTGTCATTATATTATGTGCTTGTAATCTTATATTATGTGGTTAGGTTTACTTCATTATATGATGTCGAAACGTCATTATATGATGTGCTTTCATCGTCGTTATGGTCAATGAACATGATTACGATTAGAATGATTACTGCCTACGTCATAACTGATTCCGATCTGCTTCTGTAAACTATTAACCCGGCTCAAATATGTATCTATCGCTAGCGAAAGTGCAATTTATAGGGAAATTGAGACAAAGCAATTTAACAAAATCAACGTTTCAAACATTTCGGTTAAAGATTAAGATCAGTTAATGCAGGAGCTAGTTGAAGAAATTCCCGGCTGTGGAGAAAATGATCACAAATGTAAGAGCCTTTTATAGCTTGCTATTCGGTTTAAGCATAGGCTCCGTGTTGAAGGTCGTAATATGACCTATAAAAAGTAAAAACACAAAAATACTGAACTCCGAGGAAAATTCAAAAAGGAAAGTCCAAAATCAAAAGGCAAAATCAAAAGTCCAAACACATCAAACGAATGGATAACAACTGTCATATTCCTGACTTGGTACAGGTATATAATTGTTTCCTCTTACAAATTATGACTTGGATGGAGAGTTGTCTCAGTGGCTCTCATACCACATCTGCTTATTTCTATTCATTGCAAAAGACACCATTGAAATCACAGTCTGTTTCAAAAATATTTCATAACAATAGCTATAAAATTATCTACTGATGCATAATATGGCGAGATGGTTTGTTTTATAAAATGTTATTGAATAATATTAATTTGTAAATGGTAAGATGTATAATGTAGTATTGAATATGTACAATGATATTAAATCTAGTATAACATATAATCTATGCCACTAAATGAAGAGACCGATTTCATTGAGCCGCAACTCCTCTAAAACCATACAAAGTCGGAAATATTTGTGATATGACGTTTACATGTAGTGGTTTTTACTTTTAATTTGTCTTTGAACCAATATTTTTTCCACAGAAAACGCCAATTATGTGAGAAAATACCCAATTTCGAAGATTGCAAGCTTAGTCGACGTAGTGCCCGCGAAATGCGAAATGGCTATGTGGGTAATTATAAAAAAAGAAAAAGTGGTATCTTTGCTAATGAGACAACTCTCCACAACAGACCAAATGACACAGAAATTAATACCTATAGGTCACCATACGGTCTCCAACAATGAGCACATATTGGCATATACAGATTGTTTATTTTCAACTTATTTTAATGGAGATTTTTTTAATTGCTAATAAAATTCTGAAACATGAGTACTAGTATGTTAACAGATTTGGAGTAGCGTCAACGATTTCTGAGATACAAGGGGTTGATTCCTGATGAAGTGTTATAGATTTAATTTTTCGTCCGATTACTTTGGATTTTCCCCATTGTGGTACTTATTTTGATCCTTTTCGGAAATGTCAACGGATTTTACGTAGACGATACAGTTATTGAGTTAAAAGAGAAAACAAAACACTGAAAATCACACTTTGCCACACTTTTTCCAATTTAGGGTATTTAATATTTTTATTTTCCAACCGATAATAATGGGATGACGCCCGTCTTTTGCATTTTGTTCCTCTTTTTCGTCTCCTTAAAAAATAGAATAAAAAGGATTAATTTTGTCATTACTGTGTCATCACTCTTTGTTTCAACACTTGCCCACTCGCTGGCATCTCCGTGTATCGTCGGTACAGCGGATATAGGTACTAACCAAGGGGTCGTGATCGATTTTTCTTCTGACACGGTACGAAAATCTTTGTTTTGTTTACATTATATCAATGTGTACTTCAATCTAAACATATTTGTTGTTTAAAGAAATGATTTGGTCGTAGGGTGGTGATTAGAGAAGTCTCACTATTTGCCCAAAACAAGAACCCTTACAAAAAACATGTGCAAATACTTGTCAAAGAAGTTGGCGCTCGTCTCATCCGATATGATTCTATATTCATTGCAACTCTTTTTCTGATAGAAGGCCACTGTTTGTACGTAATAAGTATAGCTTTTTCAATAATTGGCATTGAAATATTTTGTACATTATAAGTTATTTTTCGATATTTTATTCCGACAAGAAGCGTTGTGTATAGCTGACCAAATGAATCCTTCTGTACGGTGCATACTTAAATGAATGTAGGGTATATAGTTTTTCACGCTTCGAAGTACCTATAAAGCTATATCTGCTGTACCGATGATACAAGTTAGTAATTATAATTCGGTATACTTTGCTTGCTTGTGACAATGGTGTTCGACAAGGAGAAAACTTATCACCTTTCCTATTTTATTTACTTTTGATTGACTAAATTAATTTCTTAGTGACTAAAAATATTACAGGACTTAACAGAACTATACCAGAAGATCTAGAAAGAGAATTAGAAATATATCTTAAGTGTTTTGTTATATTGTGTGCAGATAAAACGGTGTTGTTGGCTGAAACAGCACAGGACCTGCAGATTCAACTCAATGCTTTCCATGATTATTGTAAGGCTTGGAACTTGAAAGGAAAGTTGATAAAATTAAAAACCAATTGTTCAGAGAACAATTGAAGGTCTTTCCACTAGTAAAGATCTATTTTGATATGGAAATATGAAAAATCAGTTTAAAATGTTAGTTCCTATGGCATTATGATGTATTAATATCAATTTAAAGCAAAGGTCAAAATCTAGAACGTCCTATTAACCTATGACCTTGACCTCAATTTCAAGGTCACAAACCAAGGATCTTAAATCAAAAGACCCTGGGTCTTTAATATGTTTAGTTAAAGAGTAATATCACTTTACGGGTAAACCTAAATATAAGATCGGCAAAAAACTCCCATTTATTATCTGCGCACCCTTTCAACTAAAATATACAAGTAAGGACATGTCGCAACTAACAATTTATGAAAAATTATTTGTCGATATGTCATACGGTATTTGAAAATCAGTGAAAATAAGCAAAAATCAAAATTTAGAACATGACCTTGACCTTTGACCTTGACCTCATTTTCATTTTTTAGGACCAAGGACCTCAAATCTGAAGACCCTAGGTCTCTATCACTTATTGTTTACCAGTTAGAAATGCATATTACTTATATCATTTACATAAGGGGAAATAACTCTCATATGGAGTCTCTGGAAAGCTTCGGTCCAAATGAATTGCCTAATCCTGAAGATGTAACGAGCAATTTGGTAAAATAAATTTGTCGTAATCTTTTACGGTTGCGAAGGAGTAGTGGCCACAAGAAAAACAGTGTTTGGGGAGATAACTCTTATAACGCAAAGTATTTGGTAACGCAGTTGTCAGTTTTAAAAGCGCATACACTTTACAATATCATATTCCAAATATCTAAGCGACATCTATCTAAGCGACATCTTTTGAAACATCAATACTATGCAAGAAAAAAATTAGGCGGAAGAAAAAAAAAAAAAATAATAATAATTAAAAACCAATTGTTCAGAGAACAATTGAAGGTCTTTCTACTAGTAAAGATCTATTTTGATATTAAGATATGAAAATCAGTTTAAAATGTTATTTCCTATGGCTTTATGATGTATTAATATGAATTTAAAGCAAAGGCTAAAATCTAGAACGTCCTATTAACCTATGACCTTGACCTCAATTTCAAGGTCACAAACCAAGAACCTGAAATCAAAAGACCCTAGGTCTTTAATATGTTTGGTTAAAGAGTAATATCACTTGATGCATAATTCTAAATGTAAGATGGGCAAAAACTCCCATTTATTGTATGCGCACCCTTTCAACCAATCTATACAAGTAAGTACATGTCGCAACTTACAATTTGTGAAAAATTATTTGTCGATATGTCATATGATATATGAAAATTAGAGAAAATAAGCCAAAATCAAAATTTAAAATATGACCTTGACCTTTGACCTTGACATCATTTTCATTTTTTTGGACCAAGGACCTTAAATCAAAAGACCTTAGGGCTCTATCACTTATGGTTTACAAGTTAGAAATGCAAATCACTTATATCATATGCATAAGGGGAAATAACTCTCATATGGAGTCTCTGGAAAGCTTCGGTCCAAATAAATTGCCTAATCCTTAAGATATTACGAGCGATTTGGTAAAATAAATTTGTCGTTATCTTTTACGGTTGCGAAGGAGTAGTGGCCACAAGAAAAACAGTGTTTGGGGAGATAACTCTAACAACGTAAAGTATTTTGTTACGTCGTTGTAAATTTTTAAAGCGTATAAACTATACGATATCATATTCTAAATATCTAAGCGACATCTTATGAAACAACAATACTACGCAATAAAAAAAATTAGGCGGAAGAAAAAAAAAAAAAATTAAAAACCAATTGTTCAGAGAACAATTGTAGGTCTTTCCACTAGTAAAGATCTATTTTGATATTGAAATATGAAAAATCAGTTTAAAATGTTAGTTCCTATGGCTTAATGATGTATTTATGTGAATTTAAAGCAAAGGTCAAAATCTAGAACGACCTATTAACCAATGACCTTGACCTCAATTTCAAGGTCACAATCCAAGGACCTTAAATCAGAAGACCCTAGGTCTTTAATATGTTTGGTTAATGAGTAATTTAACTTTACGCGTAATTCTAAATGTAAGATGGGCAAAAACTCCTATTTATTGTCTGCGCACCCTTTCAATCAAAATATACAAGTAAGGACATGTCGCAACTAACAATTTATGAAAAATTATTTGTCGATATGTCATAAGGTATTTGAAAATAAATGAAAATAAGCCAAAATCAAAATTTAGAATATGACCTTGACCTTTGACCTTGACCTCATTTTTATTATTTTCGACCAAAACCCCAAATCTAAAGACCCTATGTCTTTATCACTTATGGTTTACCATTTAGAAATGCATATCACTTAATTTAAGGGAAAAGGGGGAATAACTCTCATATGGAGTCTCCGTAAAGCTTCGGTCCAAATGAATATCCTAATCCTGAAGATGTAACGAGCAATTTGGTAAAATAAATTTGTCGTAATCTTTAACGGTTGCGAAGGAGTAGTGGCCACAAGAAAAACAGTGTTTGGGGAGATAACTCTTACAACGTAACGTATTTTGTTACACAGTTGTAAATTTTTAAAGCGTATAAACTATACGATACCATATTCCAAATATCTAAGCGACATCTTTTGAAACATCAATAATACGCAAGAAAAAAATTAGGCGGAAGAAAAAAAAAAAAAATTAAAAACCAATTGTTCAAAGAACAATTGAAGGTCTTTCCACAAGTAAAGATCTATTTTATTATCAAAATATTAAAAATCAATCTAAAATGTCAGTTCCTATGACTTTATAATGTATAAATATGAGTTCAAAGCAAAGGTCAAAATCTAGAACGTCCTATTAACCTTTGACCTTGACCTCAATTCCAATGTCACCAACCAAGAACCAGAAATAAAAAGAACCTAGGTCTGTAATATGTATGGTAAATGAGTTATATCACTTTAGGCATGATTTTAGATATAAGATGGGCGAAAACTCTCATTTATTGTTTACGCACCCTTTCAACCAAAATTTATAAGTTACAACATGTCCCAAGTCACAATTTAGTAAAAATAATTTGTCAATATCTTTCACGGTTGTTGAAAATAAGTGAAAATAAGCCAAAATCAAAATTTAGAATATGACCTTGACCTTTGACCTTGACCTTATTTTCATTTTTTTGGACCAAGGAACTTAAATACAAAGACCCTAGGCCTATATCACTGATGGTTTACCAGTTAGAAACGCATTTCACTTATATCAAATGCATAAGGGGAAATAACTCTCATATGGAGTCCTCGGATAACTTCAGTCCAAATGAATATCCTAATCCTGATGAATTAACAAGCAATTTGGTAAAATAAATTTGTCGTAATCTTTTACGGTTGCGAAGGAGTAGTGGCCACAAGAAAAACAGTGTTTGGGGAGATAACTCTTACAACGTAAAGTATTTTGTTACGCAGTTGTCAATTTTTAAAGCGTATAAACTATACGACATCATATTCCAAATATCTAAGCGACATCTTTTGAAACATCAATACTACGCAAGAAAAAAAATTAGGCGGAAGAAAAAAAAAAAAAAAAATAATAATTAAAAACCAATTGTTCAAAGAACAATTGAAGGTCTTTCCACAAGTAAAGATCTATTTTATTATCAAAATATTAAAAATCAATCTAAAATGTCAGTTCCTATGACTCTATAATGTATAAATATGAATTTAAAGCAAAGGTCAAAATCTAGAACGTCCTATTAACCTTTGACCTTGACCTCAATTTCAAGGTCACCAACCATGAATCTCAAATAAAAAGACCCTAGGTCTGTAATATGTATGGTAAATGAGTTATATCACTTTAGGCATGATTTTAAATATAAGATGGGCGAAAACTCTCATTTATTGTTTACGCACCCTTCCAACCAAAATTTATAAGTTACAACATGTCGCAACTATCAATTAAGTAAAAATATTTTGTCGATATCCTATAAGGTTTTGAAAATTAGTAAAAATAAGCCAAAATAAAAATTTAAAATATGACCTTGACCTTTGACCTTGACCTAATTTTAATTTTTTTGGACCAAGGATCTCAAATCAAAAGACCCTAGGTCTCTATAACTTATGGTTTACTAGTTAGAAAGGCATATCACTTATATCAAATACATAAGGGGAAATAACTCTCATATGGAGTCCCTGGAAAGCTTCGGTCCAAATGAATTGTCTAAACCTGAAGATGTAACGAGCAATTTGGTAAAATAAATTTGTCGTAATCTTTTACGGTTGCGAAGGAGTAGTGGCCACAAGAAAAACAGTGTTTGGGGAGATAACTCTTACAACGTAAAGTATTTTGTTACGCAGTTGTAAATTTTCAAAGCGTATAAACTATACGACATCATATTCCAAATATCTAAGCGACATCTTTTGAAACATCAATACTACGCAAGAAAAAAATTTAGGCGGAAGAAAAAAAAAAATAATAATTAAAAACCAATTGTTCAGAGAACAATTGAAGGTCTTTCCACTAGTAAAGAGCTATTTTGATATTGAAATATGAAAAATCAGTTTAAAATGTTAGTTCCTATGGCTTTATGATGTATTTATATGAATTTAAAGCAAAGGTCAAAATCTAGAACGTCCTTTTAACCTATGACCTTGACCTCAATTTCAAGGTCACAAACCAAGGACCTTAAATCATAAGACCCAAGGTCTTTAATATGTTTGGTTAATGAGTAATACCACTTTACGCGTAATTCTAAATGTAAGATGGACAAAAACTCCCATTTATTGTATGCGCACCCTTTCAACCAAAATATACAAGTAAGGACATGTCGCAACTAACAATTTAAGAAAAAATGTTTGTCGATATGTCATACGGTATTTGAAAATAAGTGAAAATAAGCCAAAATCAAATTTTAGAATATGACCTTGACCTTTGACCTTGACCTTATTTTCATTTTTTTGGACCAAGGATCTGAAATCAAGAGACCCTAGGTCTCTATCACTTATGGTTTACCAGTTAGAAACGCATATCACCTATATCAAATACATAAGGGGGAATAACTCTCATATGGAGTCTCTGGATAGCTTCGGTCAAAATTAAAATCCTAATCCTGAAGATGTAACGAGCAATTTGGTAAAATAATTTTGTTGTAATCTTTTACGGTTGCTAAGGAGTAGTGGCCACAAGAAAAACAGTGATTGGGGAGATAACTCTTACAACGTAAAGTATTTTGTTACGCAGTTGTAAATTTTTAAAGCGTATAAACTATACGATATCATATTCCAAATATCTAAGCTACAACTTATTAAACAACAATACTACGCAAGAAAAAAATTAGGCGGAAGAAAAAAAAAAATAATAATAATAATAATAATAATCAGAACAAAAACAATAAGTCTTTCCACAGAAAAGTGGAAAGACTTAATAATCAGAACAAATTCAATAGGTCTTTCCACGGAAAGGTGGAAAGACCTAATAATCAGAACAAATTCAATAGGTCTTTCCACGGAAAGGTGGAAAGACCTAATAATAATAATAATAATCAGAACAAATTCAATAGGTCTTTCCACGGAAAGGTGGAAAGACCTAATAATAATAATCAGAACAAATACAATAGGTCTTTCCACGGAAAGGTGGAAAGACCTAATAATCATAACAAATTCAATAGGTCTTTCCACGGAAAGGTGGAAAGACCTAATTAAAATCTTTGTGGGGTTTTTTTTTTTGGACGGAAGCCAAAAAAATCTCCGATTTTCTTACAATGATACTAACATTGAGATGAGAAAAAAAAAGAGATGAGAAAACCATATAACTATTTGGGAATTTTTGTTACTAAAACGGGAAATTTTAATATGACAAAAACATTTATCCGATAAGGCTTTAAGCCATGTACGAAAACTTGAAAACAGGAAGGATGTATAAGATTTCTGTAAAATGTCAACTTCAGCTTGTTCGTTTATAAAAAAATATATAAACACGTGCGTTTGTCCTCCAGCTGGCTTAGTAATTTTGAATCCTCCCTCTCTTGTTTTGTATATACTGTAAATAGTTATTATTTTTATCTCTGTATTCTGATGTCATACATAGACTTTGTGAGACCAAATATATAGATTTAGAGGCCATAAGTATACCGGTATGGATTATTGATTGACTGTTATTTAGCGCCACTTTCAACACTTTCATGCTATTTCGTGGCGGTGAGTTTATATTGGTGGAGAAAGCCGAAGTGCCCGGGAAACCCCTGACCTTCGTTTGGAAAACAGACAATTCTGGTCAATTAAGGTTGGAATCGAGCTTACCTGCCACGTGCGGAATTTGAAATCGCACACCTAAGTGTTGACATGCTAGTGATACAGCAGTTCGACTACTTATAAAAAAGAAGATGTGGTATGACTGCTAAAGAGACAAATTTCCACAAAAGGTCAAAATGACTCAGAAATTAACAATTATAGGTCACCATACGGCCTTCAACAATCATCAAAGCCCATACCGCATATTCAGCTATAAAAGGCCCCGAAATGACAATGTAACCACTCGACCACCGAGCGCCCATCACTTTCACCCGAAATGGATTAAAGGAGATATGGAATGAACCTGAACTCGGTGCATTACATTTACGTGCAGCTTGTTTTGTATATACTGTAAATAGTTATTATTTTTATCTCTGTATTCTGATGTCATACATAGACTTTGTGAGACCAAATATATAGATTTAGAGGCCATAAGTATACCGGTATGGATTATTGATTGACTGTTATTTAGCGCCACTTTCAACACTTTCATGCTATTTCGTGGCGGTGAGTTTATATTGGTGGAGAAAGCCGAAGTGCCCGGGAAACCCCTGACCTTCGTTTGGAAAACAGACAATTCTGGTCAATTAAGGTTGGAATCGAGCTTACCTGCCACGTGCGGAATTTGAAATCGCACACCTAAGTGTTGACATGCTAGTGATACAGCAGTTCGACTACTTATAAAAAAGAAGATGTGGTATGACTGCTAAAGAGACAAATTTCCACAAAGGTCAAAATGACTCAGAAATTAACAATTATAGGTCACCATACGGCCTTCAACAATCATCAAAGCCCATACCGCATATTCAGCTATAAAAGGCCCCGAAATGACAATGTAACCACTCGACCACCGAGCGCCCATCACTTTCACCCGAAATGGATTAAAGGAGATATGGAATGAACCTGAACTCGGTGCATTACATTTACGTGCAGCTTTTTATCATGTTTTTGTGCACAGTTTCAACTATAGATGATTATGGGTGGATTCCTGAGGTTCAGCGGCAAATTGATATATGCATATTCGTACAAGAACATGTTAATGTGATATGAATATTAAACTTGTTTTGTACTAGACCGACACCCTGAGTCGGATTTTTCAACATGCTAGTTCAAAAGGTAGCATTCCGAAGGAAGACATTATATCACCTTACCAGGACACATTTTTCTGATTCCGAGCCGACCAGCTTTTGCTCTTAATCCGTAATCCCTCGCGCTTATATAATTTGCTGGGAAGCAGCATGTAAATATGAATTTTAAAGTCTTTGGTTTTGACCCGGCCGGGATTCGAACCCACGACCTCTCGCACTCAAGGCGAACATGCTACGACGAAAGTACCACCACTAGACATACAGTAACCCGCAATATAACAGGTTTCGTGGGAAGCCGCTTATATACTAGTATTCACCTCTTGACTCAATTAAACAGGGCTTACGTACCGACCATTGATATTTTTATGTGTGTGGGGGGGGGGGGGCTAGTTGTTTTGTAAATGTTTAAATGTTTGATTCTAAATTTCTTGAAAGGGATTTTATCTATTTCAGAAGGGAAGCGAAATAGTTTGTTTTCATTTAAAATGAGGAAAAAATAAAACAATGAGGAAACTTAAAAAAAAAAAAACATGTTTTTTTGTGTTTTTGTGTTTTTTATTAATTTCGAACAAGGAATACACGTGCTCACTCCCACAAACTAGAGTCGGTGTCTACCACATTTATTTATAAATATATAATGTACAGATCATCTGTTTGAGCTTTGGATACAAGGATCTGACAACACGTCATTTTATTTTCTGTCCTTGTATATATTACATCAGCCAATGAAATTTCAGCCTTCAAATTTTTGAAGGTGTGTATCAATCCAACAAAACCGGAGAATTGAGCGTTTTTAATCTGGTGTCTAAATGAACTTAAAACACTGCATTTATTTATTTTTTACTGAGACCTGTTGTTCTCTTACATATAGAGAGTGGTGTTTTGAATTTTTCAAAGTGAAGATTTACGGCAGCGGCTTTTAATATTTTGCGTTTATCCTGGAAATATAATAGATTTAAAAAAAAAAATAGTGCAATGTGTCTGAATTATACTCTATAGTAAAGGTTCTTTATGGGCAATTTTGGCTTTTCAGAGTTTTGTTGTCTTATTGGCTATTATCTTGATAACTAATAATAGAGTAACCTTTTCTTGCAAGGTATAGACAAGAACATATATAATCGAAGTAATGAAGTGTGAAAGTTGTTTGCGACTTCAGGGAACTTAGTTTGGATTTGCCGTTTGTGGTTTCATTCATTTTTACCACGCCTTCATTCAATAATAGCTACAGATGAGAAATTCTCTGCTAGAAGAAATTGTTGAAACTAAATTTTCAGGTAATTATACCGCGGCAAATTTATAACTATATAAAATTGAATGTCACTTTTCCATTCCAAAAATGATAAAATGAAAGGCCCCCTTTATTTTTTCCTATCCCCTCTTTTATTTTTGGGTTACAAATGACCGGTTCCTTATATGAACCATTACTCTACCAGAGTCTGTTTTTTTCCCAATTGTTTGTGTCTATCTTGAGATATATAAAGAGAAACTCCAACCGCTGGTCCGAGAACACAATTATTTCGTAGTGCATTTCTTTTGGAACATTAATGAAAATAAAAAAAAATCCACCTGCGCTTTCTCAAAGAAACTTTTACAGTGTGTTGTACTACTTTTGGGACAAATTATATCAAAATTATAGAAAACTTCATCGTCTCTAACTCAAAATATACACAATTGTATGTTTAGGGCGTCTTGAAATCTTTTGACAGCTTCCGAAGTGCTAATTTTCAACCTTTTTCAGCTGGACCAAATCACTACTTTCCTTTAAAATTCTGGACCCAATTTTTTTTAAAGTGTAATTTCATCCCCCTTCTTTCAATTTGAGGCATTAAACATGGAGATATAAATTTCGAAGGGGTATAAAAATTAATGGCGAGTAACCCACTGTCAACACTAGGGACTATCTTTGTGCGAAAATCAAGGGACGACAATGTTGGTCTCGGACCAGCTAAAATGATCAGAAAGGCAAAATTTACATAAATGACAACATTAAACCTCGTGTATTATCTTCTTAAAATATAGAAAAAATGCTAACGTTAGGTATACTGAAATTGACAAATATAATGCCTTCCCTAGTTAAAAGGTTTATAGAGCATGACATAAAAGAATTATTTATTAAATTTAATAACCTTAACCGCATTGTAGACTTCGTATGAATATGTTTATTATTAAAGACTCGTCTATTTAAACAAAACTTTGCAATTCATATATATTTTTACAATTTTCCAACAATATCAGATGTGATTTTTTGCATCTTAAAACGAGGTATTTACATGGCAAGGTTTATCTCAAGTCTCAACCATTTTCTAAACAGTAGCTACAAATTTGATCCTAATTAGAAGTAACGGTTACTCTGCAGAAGCAGATCGGAATCAGTTATGACGTAGACAGTAATCATTCTAATCGTAATCATGTTCATTGACCATAACGACGATGAAAGCACATCATATAATGACGTTTCGACATCATATAATGAAGTAAATAAAACTACATAATATAAGATTACAAGCACTAATATAATGACACAAGCAAACCATATAAAGATGTTTGCACATAATATAAGGGAAACTGCACATCATATAATGATATGTACATATCATATAAGTATATTTGCACAGCATATAAGTATATTTGCACATCATATAAGGATCTTTCAACATAATATAAGTATATTTTCACATCATATAAGAATGTTTGCACATCATATGAGTACATTTGCACATCATATAAGTATATTTGCACATCATATAAGTATATATGCGCATCATATAAGTATGTTTGCACATCATATAATGATGTTTGCACATCATATAATGATGTTTGCACATCATATAAGGATGTTTGCACACCATATAAGGATATTTGCACATCATATAAAGGTGTTTGCACATCATATGATGACAAGTGCACATCATATAAAGGTAAATGCACATCATATAAAGGTAAATGCACAACATATAATGAAAAATGGGCATAATAAGACAGTGTTGGTGTTCCATACGCTTTAGTGAATGCGATGCATATGCCGAAAGTCCAGCTATTAACCGAAATATGACAATAAAAAACAAAGCACCACTGATGGTGCCAATAACTTGAGAACAAATTGTCAAATTAATAAATATTTATATAAATGATCAAATTTGGAAATTGATAGATCGAGAAATCGGGAATAACTTAACTGCAGAAATATTATAATATTCATAAACTGTAAACTCGTAACAAATGTAACATCAACTACACAAAAACAGTTTTTTTTTTAGAAAAGCTCCTTCTTAGAAGGGAAATTTGGGCATAGAAGTATTGGAACTTGCTCACTTAGATTCCCTCCTGTCTTTAATAAAATTATCAGACAATTTTTTCATCCGCAGTCAATATTTTATTTTCATGAAGAAACGAAAAGAATTTCACTAAAAGTACCAAACTGTCCTGACTGCACTGTTATTTATAAGAGATACTTCTTTTGAATGAAAATGCTTCACAAAATTTATATACAACTGCTGTGTGATTTTTTTTTTAATTTAATTTTTTTAAGTGTGGACACAGATCAGTGAGGATAATATGTTTGGTGTTTTCTGTCAAAAAGGAATTCTCTATTTTTCCCCATAGGGTTCTATATAAAACTGTGATACATATAATGAACGCCAACCTAAGCCAAACACTAAACATAAGCAAAAGTATTTATTTAATATTTAGTTTTGATGTTCAAGACTGTCATGGAGGAGACACCAAATGATTATGATAAAATATGCTCCACATCTTTGATTTTGGATAGTTAGGAGAGAAACACATACGGTTCATTTCTGCATGATGTGATTTTCTATATGGAAGATGGTATCTGAGAACATGCATGCATGTACTTATTGTATGGTTCTATTTATTTGAATTTTTAAAGAATCTTCCCAGTATCATCAGTATAAGAAGTTCGTTCAAAAGTCGAAATTGCTTCTCAGATTAGAAGATATTTAATGGTTTTAGATAAAGTTAATGTCTGACATGATGCTTGGGTCTAGATGAGCTAGAAAGTAAACTTCTGTTTTGTTTATATAAGTTTTATCTTCGAAAATGTTATTGCGATACAGTTTATATTGATTGATAAGTTCCAAGTAATGATTATTTTCAATATTGTTTTGTTTCTGACGCATTGGATCTAGATGTTTCTGCATTTATGCATGTTGATTATTTTGTCCATTGCAGAAAAGTAATATACAAAAAGAAATGAACAACTCCACTTCATACAAGGATGTTTCCCTTGTAGTCTTGATTTCTTTATTCAAGCAGGCGCGGATCCAGAGGGGGGGGGGGGTTCCGGGGATTGGAACCCCCCCTTTTTTTGGACGATCAATGCATTTGAATGGGGACATGTAATTGGAACCCCCCCCCCCCCCCCCTTTGACCTGGGTTAGGAACCCCCCTTTTTAAAATGGCTGGATCCGCCCCTGTTCAAGTGACTTATTTATATAGCTCAGTAGTTAGATCTTATATGTATTGAGATGCATTGTCATTGGTATGGTCATAGCTACTTACAAATCAACTGTTTTCAACACTTAAATTTTTCGAAATACTACCAAAGCTTTTCTACGATAAAAATATATTTCCTTAGTTGTATTTGTGAAAACCTTACAGAATTTTGGATCCTCAATGCTCTTCAACTTCGTACTTTATTTGGGATTTCTGACTTTTTCTTATTCGAGCGTCCCTGGTGAGTCTTTTGTAGACGAAACGGGCATTTGAAGTACACAATTGTAAACCTGGTATCATTGATGAGTTTATTTATCATTTGATGTTGTAGATTACAATTTAGACGATGGCCCCAAATGTTTTATAGAGTTAACAAACCATACATATAATGTGTCAGAAGATGGGGCGATGATGAAACTGGGGGGAAAAAACAGTACAGGAGTTTTGAGTCTGTGAGACACTTTGCAAATAAAGGCAGAATGACAATTTAAAAAAAGCTAGGATAAAATAATTATGAACATGCAGCACCCAAAAGAGAGAAAAATAAAAAGGCAGGACAGAACTTACAACTAATAAAAATGCAGGACAAAATATTATGTAGATACCCGCACCAGCATACACTCCGAATCCCATTATGGATGCACAGGGGAGTGTTATGCCGAATGACGTCAAATGGTCTGAATCCTAGGTATTAGATAATGGACCGTCATATGGTCACTTTCGTTCTGATAATGCTTGCTTCCTGTCATCGTTAATGCTTGCTTCCTGTCATCGTTAATACTATGCCCGAAACTCATCGATCAGTACTTTATCATCGCGGTTAGCAGGCTACCAAACTGACAAACCTTGCCCTAAAAGCAGCCGAGTCCAGACAGCAAAATAGTAAAAAAAACCATAACAACTCACATAAACCAAGATGGCCGCCTATCAAAATGGCACCTTCCCCCTGTTTCTGACCAACTGCAGAAAATATTGAAATGTTCACCAATCGTCTCCGGGCACGAGCCGACCATGCGAGAGCTGTATAGCCAGTCAAGGTCGTAAAACACTTCCATCATCACGACTGTTTCCTTCCACGAGCCGACCATGCAAGAGTTGTATAGCCAGTCAAGGTCGTTGAAAACTTCCATCATCATGACTGTTTCCTTCCAGAGTGATGATCATTATATCTTCGTCTTTTTATGAATCTTAAATTGAATTAATTACTGTTATAAACCGGTCTTATAAATAAGATTTAATACCGGTAATAGGTGAAATAACAATTGATGCCTATACATTGATACCATTATATAAAAGGTTATATCGAATACAGGTGCTGAATAGGATATTAACTAAGGATTTGATGACACTAAGGACAATAAATTCGTATTATTATAAACCAAGTGACAGCGTTTATGGTTTACAAACACATGAACAAATAATGAAAAAGAGTTCAGCAAAACGAGGAAAAATAACAAAAAAATGACAGAATAATTATGGTATAAATAAATAGAATAGAATTATATAAAATCAGTACATTGTAACTGAAATGAACAAAAATGAAACATGTCAATTTACTTATGGATCATTACAAATTGGAATTCTTGCTGTAGCATTAAGTTCAATTTCATTTTGTATAAATTGCTTTGCTTTATTTATATTAGCTAAATCCAAAAAGCTTGTTTCACAAATAAAAACGTTTATAAGCCACATCGCTTTGTCAGATTCCTTGCTTGGTATCGCAATCTTTTTACCAGGAATAATAAATTGCTTCTGTGTCCATATTTCTGTAATTTGGATAATAACCATATCGCGTACTATAACGACAGCTTCATACCTATTTACGACAACTTTAGCGATAGAGCGATTAATTTCTGTCGCATTTCCAAATGCATATCTTATGAACATTACAGACGAGAAAGTAAAACATGTTTGCTATGGTATATGGATATTTACAGTATGTCTTCTGGTGCTAGCAATTGCGTCGCTGTGTCAGGAACATTATCACATGATTTTGGAATATGTTTCGGATATTTTTGCCTGTATTGTTTACCTAATAATGGCTGTGAGCTTGACATCTTCTTCCATTTTATTATATCGATCTGGACAAAGCCAAATTAAAAAAATGGCTTTTAACTTCTATCCGAGGAAGAGGAAATTCTTTCAGCAACATTATAGAAAGACAATTTCAATTCTAATAGTATGTTCTCTCATGGTGTTTTGCACGCTTCCTGGTTTTGTTTTAACAGTGATTGAGATTATAGATGACGATGTTTATATACAAAGCAAACATCTGCTGGCATATCCGATGAAAATCCTGGCATTTATGCAGCATATAGTAAATCCCTTCATATACATATTCAGATTTGAAGAGTGCAGGAATATTGTGAAATTGTATATACCTTGCATAAGCAGAAAGTCGAAAAAACCAGTTATTACTTTTATAGATGCGTAGGTTGTATTTATGTTTGTAAAAAATGCACAAGACTGTGAAATGTATTCATGTGGTTTTTAATATTAAATCCAGCTGTTGATTCAAAAGGACAGATGTGATATGGGACATTAATAGTCATAAAATCAAATGTTTTAAAGTTTTCTTATTTAATTGTTAGAATCAAAGTAAATGCATTTTTCTCTTAAAATAAGTGTTTTCGCGAGTTATAGAGCCATGAAAAAACAGTAACTTTAATATAATTGCCAAATTGCACAAAATGAGTATCGTTTAGCGCCCACAAGCCGATATATAACAACAAGGGCTCACACGTATATTTATTTAGAATCTACTAAATAGTATAAAATGTTTTGAAGATTCTTGTTCAATAGGTTTATTTGGCCAACATCTTATTTAGTTCATGAACATTTTAGTATGACGCCAAATATTATGATTTTATGTTTTAGATTTCTAGAAATAAAACAAATAATACATCTTCCAAAATCATGTGATAATACGTATAATACACATTTTCATTTTCTGTTTCGGACTAACCCAGTCATTAAAAACCTTACTTAAAACGTATAACATCGCAGTCGACATCCGGAACCGGTCGGGACAGGAATGACAAATCCGATGCCTTTAGTAGGGTGAAAGAAAGCCTCACTTTCTACACAACTAAATAAAACACTTTTTAGAAATAGCTGAGGGATCTGTAGGTGGCCTGTAGCAATGTAAAATGTTTGCCCTTATCTTACACACCCTTATTTGGTTGACAATTCATAATTCGATCCAATCGTTCGCCCCATTCGCCCCATTTTTCAGAATCTTCCTATTGTATAAATAGTGTATTTTTCATATTATGCATTTACCACTTGGCGTTAAGTAAGCAACAATCTATCATATCAGTCGATCATTTTACGCCATCACGAGTTGGTTGACCGTTTAACAAATAATATCGGATATGTTCCTTACGTCCTAACTACAATCCCCTTCCCTTTCATGAATGTGACCCACCGAATTAGACTATTTACCGGATTTGTTATAACATGAACAACACGACGGGTGCAACATGTGGAGCAGGATCTGCTTACTCTTCCGGAGCACCTGAGTAGGCTGAGATCACCCCTAGTTTTTGGTGGGGTTCGTGTTGCTTATCCTTTAGTTTTCTATGTTGTGTCATGTGTACTATTGTTTGTCTGTTTGTCTTTTTCATTTTTAGTTATGGCGTTGTCAGTTTATTTTCGATTTATGAGTTTGACTGCCCCTCTGGTTTCTTTCTTTACTCTTTTACAAGACTATGGAATCTTCACAACATAAGTAGGCTTGACCAAGGCCGTAACTAGGCATCTTATTTTAGTGAGGCAAAATAATTGAGCCGAGCGAAGCGAGGAGAATATTTTTTTTTGGAAGGTATGAAATTAATGGTGCAAAATCCTGCATTCTAGGCATTTTCAGAGAGTTTGATAATGTTTTGAATTTGGATACTTTTATATATTTTTTTTCATATTTTAATACTTTTACTTACACCAAATTTTTAACAACTTCATCTAAATTTATATGTAAGATAATCATCCAAATATCACTGATTTAAGTCAGCTGCCAGAACATAGAACAAAAATCGATTTAGTAGAGTTTGCCAAAATTTTCTATTGCCGGTTCAGTCAAATCGTTTCAGAATCATAATTTGGTCTGCTGATATCCTTATCGCGATGAACATGGAGCATGGCAAGACCGCACAATCTCTCGCCACTCATGCATGCTCTTTTCCAAGTTTTCAGTCGTTTCAGGGCAGTCTGTGTTTCTATATAGGTAGCACATTATCATCAACACAATGATCAATGTCTTCTTCCAATTCCTTCTCCATCAGCAATTCGGTAGCAGCGTCAGCAATTCGGTAGCAGCATCGGTAGTAACAGTTGTCAACGACTTGCAAAAGGGAATTAAGCTTTCCTGTAAGCACCATCACACAGTTGCAGTTACAAAATATTAAACTCGCTTTTATGCTGACAAAGAGTAGACAAACTAGGGATAGAATGATATAAGATACATGTACATGATTCTATCTATAGAGTAATTATATATGATATAGGTACAGGGGAATTGGAATTGAGTTTTTGACGTTTACATGTAGGTCCGCAATTTCAAATTATTTCTGGAAATAGTTGGTGTTATAGTTCCAGAATCTATAAATTTAGGGGTTAGGGGTTGGGGTGTATGATTCCGAAACCCCGAATGTAAAGAAACGAAATTTCGTAGTCCCGAATAAGTAAAGACAAGATCCTGTGTTAAAGGTTCTACCATTCCTTAATAATATCAAATTGGAATATGGGATATTCTTTCAATTTTTAAGGTTAAAGAAACATCATGGATAAAAACTAATCCCTGCATGTTTCATATTATATATTTTATCTATCTGCAAAGAGAAAGATTAAAGTTCGTGAAATGAATACGCAGACAGGACTGCCACCCTTGCGATGCCCA
Source organism: Mytilus galloprovincialis (assembly GCF_965363235.1). Lineage (NCBI taxonomy): Eukaryota > Metazoa > Mollusca > Bivalvia > Mytilida > Mytilidae > Mytilus > Mytilus galloprovincialis. The sequence continues at coordinate 16,991,479 of NC_134850.1, read as the reverse complement.
GTACTTGTTTAGTCAAAAGTTGGCGAAACAGAGAAATGAATACGCAGACAGGACTGTCCCCTTCCGACGACCAGTACTTTATTTGTCAGTCTACTTATCGTTTTTGGATTGTTCTAATAAAGTTATATGCAATACTCAGACTCTGTTCACAAAAAAAACTAGTTTACTAGAATTATTCCTTCTTTACCTTCAGTGTCGCTTTTCCTTTCTCTGCAAGAGCCTATTTTTAACAAGAGATCCATGATAATTATCGTTACTAGGTTGATGTAATCGAGAAACATCACCCGTTGAGATGCTGAGTTTTATATCCAGGAAGCATAGTTTAAAAGGAATGATGACAAGTTATAGAAATTAAGGTTGAGACAGAACAACAAATGACGATAATATTTATATATATGTATAAAAAAAATCAGTGTCGAACTTTTAGTGAGGCAATTGCCTCACTTGCCTCAAGGGTAGTTACGGCCTTTACCTTTTTTTATAAACTCATTAATTTACTTGATAAGTATTCCCGCCCTCTCCCAACCATGCAAAGCAGATGATGTCCAAATACCCATCATAAGACAGAAATTATCAGGCTTGCCGATCCCCAAAATGTATATGGAAGATTTATATACTTTATATCTTAGTCAGTGGGCAGATCAGCACTGCATCTATTGATAGACTTCCAGTGACTTCCTTGGAAATGCAAAATGCTCGGATGCCCACTTTTACAAAACACTTTCTTATCAATTTCAATGGCACGTTCTTAAAACGTCCCAAAAAGACTCAATCTCATGTCAAAATGAATTTGTTCTGCATAACATTAATTCTTTCGTTTTATAACCGCCAAGTATTTGAGATATCGTCAGTCATAGAATGGTCTCCTCGTTCATGAACAATGTTTGATTTCTATGAAATGCTAATAAAATGACCTCTACTATTTGAATTGTGGTAAGTGGGAGGTAGGTTGAAGATGTATAGTTTTAATATAGCAGCTAACTAAAATTGCTTACATGATTCGTAAAAACAAGAGTAGTTCTTTTTATTTAGTAATGCTGATTAAAAATCATCCCTATCAATATCGTACTTGTTCGAAGGTAATTGCTGCTTAAAAAATGTTGTGAAAATCAAGCCTTTGGTATATTAAGAGCATAGAGGATGTTGATAAAGGCAGTCTCATTCTTACATTAGTTTAGTGATTCTATTATTTCTAACTGATAGAATTTGTCTGAATATACGTCAATATATATACGTTTCATTAGAGTGTTAAAGAAATCGGTTGACACTTTTGTGGGAGTTATTTTTCTTTGAGATGTAAAATACACAGAAACTAGTCTTTTTTTCGCTCCCATGCTTTCGTCTTTAAATATATATCAATGAATTAGATTGATTGGAAAACTAACTAAATATCGACTGAAACTATCTCGATTCTCACTCTTCATTTATGTGCAAAACAGGAAAGGAAATGTGCGGTTCAAAAATGAGGAAAGCGTTTTTTAGGTAAACAGTATTTTTTAATGCTAGACAATCGGGGATGGTTTTGATTTAGCTATCGTTGTGAAGAAAATTGGAAAAGGAAATCACCACCAAGAGGTTTGTCACCATAAACAGCCAAGTTGAAGTTCTTTTTTACAGTATAAGTTATGTTTGCTGATGCTTTGATCGGTAGAGAAATGCATGCAAGCAGTGGTTGTCGTTACTTCATGTCGTTTCTTTTGTTATAAATGAGGTCGTTTGTTTTCTAGTTTGAATTCCTTTTACATTTTTCATGTCGGGACCTTTTACAGTCTGTTAGTATGATTATGTCATTGTTGAAGGCCCTACGTGTACCTATAATTATCAATTTCCACTTCATTTGAACTCCTGCCAATCAAACCAAATCTCTTTATTTTTCGATACATTCCAAGTTTGTGATTCGACGTTCCATGTCGTGTGTCTAATACACTGTCTGTAGTAAAAAGAAACATTAAATTTCCTGTTTACAAAACTTTGAATTTTTCGAAAAAACTAAGGATTTTCTTATCCCAGGCATAGATTACCTTAGCCGTATTTGGAAGAACTTTTTGGAATTTTGGATCCTCAATGCTCTTCAACTTTGTACTTGTTTGGCTTTAAAAATATTTTAATATGAGCGTCACTGATGAGTCTTATGTAGACGAAACGCGCGTCTGGCGTACTAAATTATAATCCTGGTACATTTGATAACTGTTTACACCACTGGTTCGATGCCACTGCTGTTGGACGTTTCGTCCCCGAGGGTATCACCAGCCCAGTAGTCAACACAGTCGATTAAGTGTTGACATGAATATCAATAATGTGGTCATTTTTATAAATTTCCTGTTTACAAAACTTTGAATTTTTCGAAAAAAACTAAGGATTTTCTTATATCAGGCATAGATTACCTTAGCCGTATTTGGCACAACTTTTGGGGATTTTGGATCCTCAATGCTCTTCAATTTTGTACTTGTTTGGCTTTATAAATATTTTGATATAAACGTCACTAATGAGTCTTATGTAGACGAAACGCGCGTCTGGCGTACTAAATTATAATCCTGGTACCTTTGATAACTATTATTGATGGAAAAATGAGGGATTAAAATAATACCAAGTCAGGAATATGACAGTTGATATCTATTCGTTTGATGTGTTTGAGCTTTTGATTTTGCATTTGATTATTGACTTTCTGTTTTGAATTTTCCTCGGAGGTCAGAATTTTTGTTATTTTACTTTTTTTGTATAACTCAAGACTTTATGAAGTGCTAGTTAATTTCATACATTTCATGAAAGGCAATGCAATTAAAAGCGAAAGTCGAAAAACGATTAACAACGTTACCACAGTAACCATAAGAAAAAATAAACATAAACAGTCCACAAATATAAAACAGAAATCAATACATGTATTTTACATTATTGAACTTATATATGATATTGCTTAGATATAATAACAACATTCAAATATGATAGTATTCATATCTTGAATTTTGTTATTATGAAAATGCAAAATTATGTATAGTATAATTTTTTCATCATAAATAAATCAAAGTATAATTATCAGTGTTTTTCAAACTATTTTCCATTAATTGAACTTATATATAATATTGGTTAAATAATTTTAGCCACTGTTTACTTAACATTGTCATTTGACAAGCAGACAGAGCGATAATTTGTTTATTTAACACTTACATAAAAATCGTATTGACCCTTTTAAAACGATGTGAAACAAAAAGAACAATAAAGTGAGACAAAGACAACTATCAAATTTCAAAAAGTAGAATATTCAGGATGTTTACATATCTTGATTGATTGATTGTTATTGACTTAACGGCAAATGACATGTCAAAATATAAGATATCGAACATAGGCCTAATTTACATTTCAATTTCAAAAGAGAAACAAAGCATCAAATTATTTGTCAAGTTCTGTAATTCATTGATTGATAATCCTCCCATTCGTAATTTGTTTATACATTTCCTCGAAATTCGTAAAGAAAAGCTAGCATTAGAAGAAGACTTTTGATAAAAAATACAAATTCCCCTCCGAATCATGCGCAATTCTCTTATACATAACGGTTAGATGTTCTGTCACTTCTAACTTCAGATGTGCATTACAATTCTCAATTTCTTTGGAAGTTTTGCTTCTCATCTATCCTTAACTTCGTACTTCAGTTTGCATTGTTAACTTTTTTATACGAGCGCCACTGGTGAAGGTTTTACATTTTAAGACGAACGTGCATCTGCGTATGCAAATAAATTCTTGTCATCTTAATTTGTTTATCACCAGATAAACGCATATATGCTGCAGTGCAGGCGATTTGGTGTCACGATATCACAGTAGCATGGGTTCGAATCCCGGCGAGGGAAGAATAAAAAATTTGCGAAAGCAAATTTACAGATCTAACATTGTTGGGTTGATGTTTAGACGAGTTGTATATACATTATGTACACAGCCATGTATCACCATCATTGATGGCGATCCGATGGATACATCTGTTGTAGAGTTGTCACTGACTCAGACGTACTTATAAATATAATTATTTTCTGTGACTGTATATTACATTAATTTGTAGGATCCTTTACTCTTGATAATTTAGCTGATCTGTAACAATAACATCTTCATGCCTTATATATCATGTACTGTAGTACGCCGCTAGATTAAAACTGACGTGGAAAGGTAACACACGGCCAGCGAAAGCTGTTTTTATGAGAGCCCAGGTGGTCGTGTGGTCTAGCGGGACGGCTGCAGTGCAGGCGATTTGGTGTCACGATATCATAGTAGCATGGGTTCGAATCCCGGCGAGGGAAGAATAAAAAATTTGCGAAAGCAAATTTACAGATCTAACATTGTTGGGTTGATGTTTAGACGAGTTGTATATATATATCAAGGACATTGTTAAAACGTCGCCTGAAGATTGCCAGAAGGCATGAAAGCGCTAGTGACAATATTTTAACGAACTGTTATTATTTGATGTGAAATGTAGTTTGCAAATTTAAAAATATTATTATATATATATATATATATATATATACAACTCGTCTAAACATCAACCCAACAATGTTAGATCTGTAAATTTGCTTTCGCAAATTTTTGGTTCTTCCCTCGCCGGGATTCGAACCCATGCTACTGTGATATCGTGACACCAAATCGCCTGCACTGCAGCCGTCCCGCTAGACCACACGACCACCTGGGCTCTCAAAAAAAGAGCTTTCGGTGGGCATGTGTTACCTTTCCACGTCAGTTTTAATCTAGCGGCGTACTACAGTACATGATATATAAGGCATGAAGATGTTATTGTTACAGATCAGCTAAATTATCTATAGTAAAGGATCCTACAAATTAATGTAAGATACAGTCACAGAAAATAATTATATTCATAAGTACGTCTGAGTCAGTGACAACCCTACAACAGATGTATCCATCGGATCGCCATCAATGATGGTGATACATGGCTGTGTACATAATGTATATACAACTCGTCTAAACATCAACCCAACAATGTTAGATCTGTAAATTTGCTTTCGCAAATTTTTGGTTCTTCCCTCGCCGGGATTCGAACCCATGCTACTGTGATATCGTGACACCAAATCGCCTGCACTGCAGCCGTCCCGCTAGACCACACGACCACCTGGGCTCTATATATTATTACGTTAGAATACAATAAACTTAACCTTTGTTTGATCTTGATGAGTGTATATGCAAATATATGTACAAATAGTATATATACTATAGAATAAAATAAAAACACACGTCCAATGTTTTAATAACTAGATTACATATCACTGTCACGGAAATGCCATACATAAACCAGTTTATCATCAGTATTATTTACTGCGTAACTAGTATGCTGTGTCAATAGTACAAAGTAGTTAGTAACAACAAAAAAATCTTTTTAAAACTATGTGTTCATCATGCATGTACAATAGATGTAATCTTCTTCATGTCGTTATCGACATATTATTTTTTTTGAATTAGTTACTACTAACAACAATGAGCATTGCTAAATTTTGCTAATTTTTGCTGTTTCTCTGATACTTTGAACTTTCTTACTTGTAGTATTATGTTTTACCTTCAACTGTTTTTATTCGAGCAATAATGAGGAATCTGTTTTAGACGAAACGCAATTGAATGTACCATATCTTTGATGCGAACTCACAAGAATTATTAACACTTATAGCATGAGTTTAATTTCGCCCAATTTTTTGGAATATTTGTTTTTTATGCTTTTTGACTACGTATACGTACTTTATTTGGCTTTCCAACCGTTGTGATTCAAACACACCTGATGAGCTGGGCGACTTGTGTACAAAGTTATTAGCATGGTATCTTTGAACAGTTTTTAACATTTCATTATTGTCTTTTTATGATATAACCTCTATGTAAAAGGAAATAATACTAATGTAATCTTTTAATTGAAAACAGGAATTGTCCTCCGATATAGAAATCCGAAGATTTGGTATGATAGCAATGGGACAGGTTTGTATCCACCAGAACTTCAAATCTTTCTTCGATTCAATAAATTTCTTGATGAAGGTTATAAATATATATTATTCATAGATAATAATGCCAATCCGTTTTTTTAAGGAACTTCTTGTATAAATTTATTAAATGTTAATGACTTATACCTGAACCCATCCTGGGTTTGTTGTTAATTCTAATATGACGTGCTTCTTTTGCTTTGTAAACAACACTGTGATAAAATTCTCGATATATCTATACTTAGCCCAGACTCAGAGATATACACAATAATGGCTGTTACAATATTCTTCCCATGTAAATCTACATGTATTGGAACCTATTTGCAGACCCTTTGCCGATTTCATTGATTTTAAAAGAGCAATTAAAAAAAGACAAAATAACTGTTATTCTTATTCGGATGCATGATAAAAACCAGTAATGCACAAGAGCTCGGAGAAATCAACAAAATAAAAATAAAACAAAATTCCGCAAAAGTCTATTAATTTTATTGGCGCATTTAACTCATTTCAAAACATGACGTCATACAAATTAAACCACTAGAGTTGAAAGTTTTCTGTTACGTGAACCATCGAAATTCGTATGATATTGTATCAAAACTGATTTTTGAGGTAGTTTTTGTTTTATTGTCTATTCTATTGCATTATTTGCATATTTATTAATTTCAGCAAGTCAAGATGGTGGCTCCCTGGTTACGAAATGTCAACTTTGGATTTGACGGAAGCTTACGAGAAAATCATGCAAATTCAAAATAGCAAACGTTGGGTTGAGAATTAGAAGAATTAAACAGTTTTTTTCTAGCGGTTATTCACGAAATAACCAATGCAAGGTACGGATTCATTAAGAGATTTGAGCTTTATCTAACAGGGAGTAAAAAAGATCAGCCGCATACACACACCAACCCAACCCTCGCTTTAGTATTTAGATGACCGTATTTGTCCTATTAGAATCGATATAATTCATGGAAGCCATAGATTGCTGGAAATGTACACATGCCCTGGGCCGTGATATTCGTTAGTTTTATCCCTCGTTATCGCTCAGCAGGATAAAATCTGAATATCACGACCCAGGCCATGTGTAAATTTCCAACAATCTATGGCTTCCATGAATAATTTCTTAATTTGATCTTCCATCGTATTTTTTTCATCGAGAAATTTTTACATTATAACAGATCATATAGCATTGTGTACATGAACATGTTTATAAGGCGGATTAATCATTTATATGGTATTTAATTATATATGTTTAAGTCTTCTGATACGTCTTATTGTTCCCGCGTCTTTTATATTTTGGACTTTCCTTTTTGAGCTTTAATGGGAGTTTAGTATTTTTGTGATTTTACCTATTATCTAATTAATTATCAAAGGTATCATGCTTATAATTTGATACGCCAGATGCGCGTTTCGTCTGCATAAGACTCATCAATGACGTTTAGAGTAAAATAGTAAGAAAGCCAAAACAAATACAAATTTGAAGAGCATTGAAATCCCAAAATTTCAAATTTTTTTGCAAAATACAGTTAAGGTGATCTATGCCTAGGATAAGAAAATCATTAGTACTTCGAATTATTCATACTTTTGCAAACAGCAAATTTGTAAAAATCCTCCTTTTATACAAAATATTGAAACACATAACCTTTGTAATTATTCTTTGAAACTACAAAGGAATTAGACAATTAATATTATCAAAGCTTTTAATTTGATTTGATTAACACATTCATACGACATATTGTTGTAAATGTACAGTCACGAAAGTTTATCAATTTATCAAAACATAAAACATGATCTCAAAACATCTCATGACTATTTTCTGCCAAGTATTGAAAACCTTACGACAGATCTGTTATTTTTCAAAACGCCTTGAGTATATTTATATTGTTTTAACAATCACACAGATGAAATTAAATGATTTTAATGTGGTTTTTGGTACTTAAAAAGGTGAATAAACTCATGCAAGTCGCTGAATATATTTGAAACTAGGCTCGTCAACAATATAAAGGTCAAGGTTCTCCTGTGGTCATATATAAGTCAAAACCGATAAAAAATCTAACTTAAATAACACGAAAAAGTGTTTGGAATTTTATTTGTACACAACAAATAGAGAAAAACAAATGAATCCGTGATTTCTATAGATAATTGTGTTACCTAAATGTTCAAGGGTCAATAGTTTGACAGCCATACAATTAAACCTTTTGTCTTTTTTTCAAATTAACTAAAATTTTGAACTTATCAATATAAACATTAAAATAGATCGATAACTATTTCCTGGAAATTTTAATACTAAAAGGTAGGTTAACACACCTTACTATCCATAGAACAATATGTTATGGAGATATATATCTAGCAAATATTTGATTCAGATTTAGTTATCGGTTAGTGACAGTAGAATCACTCCATCATTTCAAATATACTAATTTTTCGAAAATTGTCGTTGTGGTCCACTTAAACTGATTGTTTAAACTATTGAAGCATATTACTCGTTTAATTTCTTTCTGGTATAATACTATCGTGTAAACTTGATTAATTGGAAGTTGTCGTCGAAGGATTATTCAAAAATTTATTTCAATAACAGCAATCTTTCTAAAATGAATTGTTTTTTGACATGCATTTGTATCGTTGTATTAAAGTATGGATTTATTCATGCTAATCGTAAGTATTATCAATTTCCGGTATCAACAAACAAATGTGTCACATGTAGTGAAAACAATCAGAATTGGTAGAAATCCTTGTTGCGATTGCATAGTTTTTAACAATAAACTCGTATTAAGCATGCACCATCCGTCGTAGATATCTATACATAATACAAGACGTGTTTTGATCGGATTTGACAGTTTTTTTTTATTACTCATGTAAATTCAATTGAATTTGATATTCAAATAATAAAATAATGTAATAAAGAAATAATCTGATGAAACTGATTAAGATATCAAAAATATTCAATTCTAATGAAAATACAAAATGAAAATTGTTCTTACTAAATGACAAAATCGTAAGCTCAAAGACACGAAGTGAATGAAAAAACAATTGTCATATTCCTGACTTGTAAAAGGCATTTTCTTATGTACAAAATGGTGGACAAATGCTATCTTTATAGCAAATTAACATATTTTGATCTGAAACGATAATTTTTATCTTTGCAGCTCTTTTTAGACTAACGATTCATTTTTAAGTCATTTCAAGTTTCAGCCAATTTTCAAACTTCTCTTCTGAAGTAAATTGTGTTGTGCTATGGTAAATATTTGTTTTCCTGTTTTTCATTTTTTTATTTTGCTAATGTTCTTTGTCTATATAAAATTGAGAATGGAAATGGAGAATGTGTCAAAGAGACAACAACCTGACAATAGAACAGACAACAGCAGAAGGTAACAAATAGGTCTTCAATGCAGCGAGAAACTCCCGCATCCGGAGGCGTCCTTCAGCTAGCCCTTTTGTCTTTTTGTTTGTATGGTAAACATAATTGCCAGTTTTTGCTTGTATTGTAGACATAATGGCTAGTTTTTGCAGCGATTAAGATTATTTCATAATGTTGACTGCTTTACCCCTATTTTTGCCATAGTTTCCTACATTTGTATTTTGTTTGATTGTTTTGTTTATACATCGTTGTCAATATAATTGAGTATTATGTGACTGTAATACAGATGTGAACTTAAGCTAGCTATAAAACCAGGTTCAATCCTCAATTTCAACTTAAAAAAAATATCCGGAATAAGACAGTTATTATTCATTCGTTTAATGTGTTTTAGATTTTGATTTTGCCATTTGCTTAGGAAACTTTCCGTTAAGAAGCAAAAGTTATTTTACTTATTGAGAACTGTTGAGACAATTTGGTTGCAGTCCTGTGTTCAGAGTTGTTATTTACCCGTTTTATCAATAGCATACTGTCGTGTCTAAGCATTACAGTACTGTGACAGAAAGTGACCAAATAGTATATTGTTCAGCTGGTTAAGCTGCTTTTCTATACTACTTAAATAACGAGGTATGAACTGTTATCTGCTACCTATAATCTGTACGATCTTAACCTGTTAGGTGCACCATCTCACGGTGTTTTTGGGATTTGCTAAATACAGGGGTCATTATCACAGACGTCATTATACAGAAATAAAAAATATATCAAATACAATCATTATCACATGAAGTTTCTGGTCGTACGCAGATAAGTAGAAACAGAAAGGTGTTGTAAGCAGAGATTCCTGTGCACCTTAATTTTTAGCATGACTCAATCAGAAGAAAATTACAAATACTAAAAACTATGCTTAAAATTATGCGTAGGTATTTTCATTCAGTCATGAACCCGCAAACAATTCATTGACAACATGTTTGTAAAAAACGAATTATCTTGTGTATCTATTTACTTTCAAGCTACTGTTCAATTGTGTTCTTATTGTAATAGATCTTGGAACATGTTTGCCGTTTCAGAATCTAATGCATACTGGGTTATATTTTCGAAAGAGTACATCAAAATGTCATGATTTGTTAAATGATTACAATGGAAATTCAACCAATTACGTTATTTTCACTTTAGAGTACGAACAATGAAATTACCCATGATTTTTTATACGCCCGTCGTCTTTTAGACGGGACGTATTATGGTACACCGTTGTCCGTCCGTCCGTCGTACCGTCCGTCTGTCCGTCCGTCGTCCACACTTCGGACAATAACTCAAAAACACTTTCACCAATTTCCATGAAACTTAAGTGAATTGTTTATATCTATTGACGTAAGCTCCCTTTCGTTTTTTTTTAATTTCAGATTTTAAGTTTTAGATTTATGGGGCTTTATTCATAAAAAGGGGGGATTTTCAACACTTCGGACAATAACTCAAAAAGGCTTTCACCAATGTCCATGAAACTTTGGTGAATTGTTTATATCTATTGATGTAAGCTCCCTTTCAATTTTTATAAAGGAGTAGGTCCGGTAAGGACCGATTTTGGCCTCAAATTTCAGGTTCATCTGACGAAAGATTTTGACCACTTTTTAAACACTTAACTGTCTATTTTATTTGTTCTATTAGTTTATGTGAAAGATTTTAACTGATTTTGTCATTAAAAACGATCCAATTCAAGCTGAAATATGAAAAATCTACCAAATATGCCGAAAAATGTCACTTTTCAGATGGTTTTTGTCGAAAATGAAAGTGGCCGCATCCGTGTTCATCCTCAACCTTTATATATGTTATGTATTATCATCAAATACAACTTACATTTTAATATTAAGGATGAACACGAATGCGGCCACTTTCGTTTTACACGAAAACCGGCTAAAATTTACCTAAAATGCTAGAATTGTGAAGATTTCAGTGATTTAGCATGACTTAATGGTGCTAGTACCCGATATATGTGCATTGTATTGTCAAAAACAGCCCATATTTATGTAGAAGAAGCATTCTACTGTCCAATAAATAACTAAAAGTTTACATTTTAACAATTTTGTAAAACTGCTATATTTTGGGGCCAAAAAGGGGTCTTACCGGACCTACTCCTTTCAGATTTTAAGTTTTGGATTTATGGGGCTTTATTCATAAAAAAAGGGGGATTTTCAACACTTCGGACAATAACTCAAAAAGGCTTTCACCAATGTCCATGAAACTTTGGTGAATTGTTTATATCTATTGATGTAAGCTCCCTTTCAATTTTTATAAATTTCAGATTTTAAGTTTTGGATTTATGGGGCTTTATTCATAAAAAAAGGGGGATTTTCAACACTTCGGACAATAACTCAAAAAGGCTTTCACCAATGTCCATGAAACTTTGGTGAATTGTTTATATCTATTGATGTAAGCTCCCTTTCAATTTTTATAATTTTCAGATCTTAAGTTTTGGATTTATGGGGCTTTATTCATAAAAAAAAGGGGGTCTTTCAACACTTCGGACAATAACTCAAAAAGGCTTTCACTAATGTCCATGAAACTTTAGTGAATTGTTTATATCTATTGATGTAAGCTCCCTTTCATTTTTTTATAATTTCAGATTTTACATTTCCGTGTTATGAAAGGGGGGATTTTCCAATTTTGGGACAATAACTAACACTTTCACAAAATTTTATGCAACTTTGATAAATTGTTTATATCTATTGACATAAGCTTCCTTTCCATTTTTTTAAATTTTAGATTTTATGTTTTCTTAATTAATGAATTTTTATACTTAAAAAAGGGGGATTTTATGAAACTTTGGTGAATATATTAATGTAACATCCCTTTTGATTTGTATATATATTTTTAGTTGATCATATAAATTCATTTAAAGCATAAAAGACAAGTTAAAAGAGCAATGGGCGTATCATGCGCTAAAGCGCAGCCCTTTATTATAATTAGATTCTGAAAAGGCCAATTCTTATCTTCTTCTTTCTTTCTAGAACAAACATACGAGTATGGTGATTGTCAAGCCGACGGAGCATCTTATACATATGGAAATTTTGTTATATGTTACTGGATAGATTATATGCCTCTTCAGCATGGCACGACTCATTGTGGAGATTATGATTATGCATGGGTGCCAGACAGTGGTGCAAATGATATTTTGTATCAGTTAGCATTAACAAGGTATGTCAAACATTTGTAGCCACTATTGTACTTTTATAATGATCAACATATAAAAAAGAAGATGTGATATGATTGCCAACGAGACAACCGTCCACAAGAGACCAAAATGACACAGAAATAAACAACTATAGGTCACCGTACGGCCTCCAACAATGAGCAAATCCCATACCGCATAGTCAGATATAAAAGGCCTCGTATCATAGAGGATTTAAGATTTGTCTAAAAAAAGGACTACGAAATGAAATAAAGTGACAGAAGGGGGAGGGACTATTTGATATTCGTTTGGGGGAAGGGGCGGGTGGTACAGGAGATTTTATTTTGGATTGATCATCGAAATTCATTTGATTCTATGCATGATTTTATTTTTCCGTAGCTGTTTATTTAATCTATCTTTCTTTTTTTTTTGTAAACTTATAGACTCAACTGTCCTGTATCTTATGCGACCATACTGTCGTGTTCAAAGAAATGCATTTTCAGTTCTTCCTAAACCAAGTTACTGATCACATTAAAAAAATTCCCCTCCACCAGATATCAAATGGCCGTAACTCAAGCCGGTTCAGTATGTTTTGAACAAAAATAGCAAAATGGACTGGATACATGTAATACAAATATTAGAGACTTCTGTTTTCTTTTTAAATAAATGAGGTTATGGATGGGGGTTAAAAAACAGAGAAAAACGGTTACAAAATATTAAGAATAGAGAAAAAAGACAAAACTTTACCAAAATGGAAATAATGAGGTGCTAAAATATGAAGAAAAGAGAATAATGGACAAAAAGGATAAAACATAGAACAAATGGTCAACATTTATAGAAGACAATAATGAAAGGGCAAGACCATGGAATAAACGAGAAAAGTTAAACTGTAAACTTTGTCAGAATGAGTTAAAGCAATCAGAACATATAAAACGTCAGTGATTGCATTCATAAGTTGACAAACTATTTGAATTATCAACAAAAGTCCGTTTTCAGAGACAAAGAAGCTGTGAAATATCTTGCATCTATTCACGATAAAAATATTTTTGTTCCTGCGGACAAAAAATATAATATTGTCTTTGTATGATTATCTAGTCACTACGAGTGTCTTGTCAAAGACTAAGAAATAAATGAGCAAATCCCAAATACAAAAACATATCATTGACAAGGATGAAATGAACATTACATTGAACAGGAAATCGGAGGACTAACCTTGTTTGTTTTGGATACATAAGCTTCACAAAATTCAATACAAACAACGGTACATTGCCGGCTCGGCTGCATGTTCGACTAAATAATTGTCCATTAGATTGACAAAGATTCTGTCTGCAGTGAAAAAAAGGTAAATGAAATAAATGAATTATATTTAAGAACACAAAAACAAGCAAACAAGCAAACAAACAAACACACATAATAAATATATTAATAAATCAATCAATCCATAAATCAAACAATAAAGTAAAGATAAGATAAGGAGGATTCTAAATTTGATTAATATTCGACGAGGAATCAGTTTAGCTCGATATAAACATTTTAAGGGTGTTCGTACAACATTGGCATCAACTATCTTTTTGCAGGGGAACTGCAAATATCATGTATCACATTGGTTACACAATCAATTACAACTCAACCTCTGAGTACACAGTTATAAGAGAGGGAAATGGTGAGCAACAGAATTATTCGGCGTTTATATCTGCAATGGATACTACTAAAACCTGTGTTGGCTTCAAAGACGGACATTGGGATGCCATACTTTGTACGCTCTACCGGGAAGCTTTTTGCTCATTAGGTAAATACATTTGTGTTTTAAAAACAAAGTTCATTCGTCTTTTATGGTGAAGTTTTTTTTCTGTAGGGAAACAAATTTTACGACTTTAATCGAAGCATATATACAATATATGCAAACATTTATAAATTTAACTGTTTAAGACATTTTGTCCAAAATGATATGGGGATGGAAACATACTATTTTAAGCATGAAGAAAATTTAGCTTTATTCATGATTTGAATAATTTTGAAAAAGGTTTTCAAGCTTTACTTTCATTTTTGATGACATCAATATTTTATACTTAGAAATATTAGGTTTAATGATTTCTTATAAGTTGATTTTCCATTATTACATCCTAAAAAGTAAAAACCAATCTTCGATGACATCATAGTTTTAACTTTCCTGAATATTGAATAAGTAAATGTTAACTAATTGCAAATGAGATAAATATACAAAAAGTGATATCACAAAAATACTGAACTACGAGAAAAATTCAAAAAGAAAAGTCCCTTATCAAATGGAACACTCAAAAGCTAAAACCGTCAAACGAATGGATAACAACTGTCATATTCCTGACTTGGTACAGGCATTTTCTAATGTAGAAAATGGTGGATTGCACCTGGTTTTATAACTAGCTAAACCTCTCACTTGTATGACAGACAGTCGCACCAAATTCCATCATATTATCTAACAGAGTCCTAACGTCGTGGATTAGAATAAATGAATAGCATGTCAATAAAAATACGCTTTAAGTCAAAGCGTGTCTGGTCAGTTAATATAAGTTTATTTTTATAGTTGAAATATTTTTGTTTTAGTTATCGATTTTAACTATGGAGATTGTAGGGAGAATGGCGTGTCATACATAGACGGCGTAAATCTATACTGTTACTGGATTGATAGTACCCAACAACAATCTACAAATGCATGTGGCCTTGATTACTCCGTTATCCCAGATTTAGAAGCACAAAGAGTGGTTAATTGGTTGATTAAAGTTCGGTATGTGATAAAGTCAATAAAATAAATTAAAGACGGTATCTTATGTACCCCCTGGAAATGGACCCGTACCAGGGTCACTTCCCTGGATTTGATGTGTTTCGTTGTTTCTGTGGTAATTTAAGCTAATTCCTATTCAGAAATAATCATAGCTATACAAGCTAGACGTTGGTTTATAACGCTTTCGTTTTACCTCTACTAGATTCTTGTTGTTCAATATGGGAAAACTGCAATAACTTTCTATTAGATAGATTACTAAAACTGCAAAAGAGTGTTCATTACCTTCACATATTCTTCTAAATTCAATTTCACTAAGCCATCAATATTGGTACTCTTGAGAAAAAAGCTATTGCCAAAAATTTCATATCTTTATCTATTACCATCATTTTTAAATTTGACCATATACTAGAAAAATTAGTACATGCACAACAAACTACTTATTTAAAGCAAAGGAAACACACTTTTCTTGCTGTTTTTAATCTTGAAGCCTGCAATACGGAACATAAAAAGCCTCACCTCAATGCAATTTAAAGACGGCCCCTTGCACCGCTTTATGTTGAATATTTCTAATAATTTGGATGAATTTTGTGAAATGTAACACCACGACATGTTCATTTAGACATTGCGTAGATATATTTCCTTGGAATATTGTTTCATCACCATTTTGCAATCGGCATTTTATGTCAATTATTTCGCTTTTAATTAAGCATTGCTAGTATTCAAATTACTTATTTTAATAAAACACACATTTATACATAAAAAATATTTAGCAATTAAAGATCTCTGTCTTGGAAATAGATCGACGTACTGATTGTTGAACTTTGTAAAATGCATTTTAAAATAATTTATGAGGTCAAATTTTTAATAAATAGTCAGGTTAAAAACATAACGTACCGGTACATTAACAACTTATAATTTGTGAACTTATTAATCATTTATTTATTAATCAATTATTTTAACATGAAATATAATCAAAAGTGTCAATAGATTGAAAAAAATCATGAAAATCATATAGGCGGTACGATTCTTCTTTTTGTCTAATCGTTAATCTTCATAGTAAATCTGATTGTTTAACCTGTTGATTGTCGCTATGAGCCAAATTAAGCGTTCACTGGTTGTGATAAGAAGATGGTCGCTTAATATTTTGAAATTTTATTTGGGGGATTTATAATTGCTTGGTCGCATTATACAGGTGGTTGTTAACTCAGGTTTGATAATATATTTTCTATTCACTTTATGAACTCAGAAACCTATCACATGCAGGGACTTATTACCATATAGGATATAAAGAAAACCCAAGTGGATCAAATGTGAAAACACATAACGGAGTGTTACAAGACTGGATGAATTGGGATGTAAACGAGCCGATAGATAACAATTTAGAAAATTGTGTTATCATTAAGCAGCCGTATGGTCTTTGGAAAGACTATACTTGCACTTTGTCACTCATGTCAATTTGCTCAACGGTTAGAAAAGGTGAGTTAACATGTTTTACCTCTATGCATTTTGTATGTGCTTGTCCAAGTAACCTCTTTTCAAAGTTAAACATGTATAATGACATATCTACTAATTAGAAAAAAGATGGACGAAAGATACAAGAGGGACAAACTCAAAGATCGAAAATAAACTGACAGCCTCATGACTAAAAATGAAAAAGACAAACTGACAAATATTAGGACACAACATAGAAAACTAAAGACTAAGCAGCACGCACCCCACCAAAAACTGGGGATGATCTCAAGTGCTCCATAAGGGTAAGCAGATCCTGCTCCATATGTGGCATCCGTCGCGCACAACTATCATCAGACCATAAGGAAAAGATATAAACATCTACCGCATTCATAAATTGATAAAACACATACCGAAAAGTAAGTATAACATTATTTTACAACAAAATCTTTTGAGTGAAAGATACTTAGCCAGTCATAAGTAGTTATGCTAAGGGGTTCTTCCTTTGCTCAGTCGGTTAGAACGCTGACTTAACGGAGAAATGTGAGATTCAAACTTTGTTCAGTATTTGGAATACTGATTCTTTTCAAGTGAGGAACAAGCTGAAATGTGTGTTTTTTTAAATTACGAATCGCTAATGTGTGCCAAGAATGCATGTGTTGTAGTTCTAAGTAAAGCCACATCCGTCATTGAAAATATCTGGGTAAAAAAGTAGTGTCTGGCATATCTGCAGTTTTATAGAATCACTTACAACCAGCTGACCAAATATTAACTTATTTCGTTCAGTTGTTCTAGAAAAATGTACTAGTATGCATAAAATGTTTTTTAGTTCATTTAACATGTTTAACATATTGACAAGCCTGAGGTAGGTTTTTAACTACTGGTAATCCTACATATTCTTTAACATCATTTACCAAGGACGAAATTTTACAAAATCATAAATCTGTCCTTCTTTCTTTTGGTATCAACATCAAAGAAAACGAAGAAAACTTGCCTTCATTATACTGGATACCTAAATTACACAAAACTCCATATAAAGAACGATAAATTTTATGAGTCTTCAAAATTTTCGACTAAACAACTTTCTAAAGTACTGACTACTATTCTTTCTACAGTTAAAGATGTGCTTCAAAAATATTTTGATGAGATATATTCTACCAGTGGTGTTAACCAGATGTGGATTCTCAAAACTTCGAAAGATCTACTGCTTAACCTTCGATCACAATCTTTGCAATTTTGCAGCAACGTAAAAACTTTTGATTTTTTTACGCTATATACTACTATTCCCCATTCTCAGTTGAAAGATCGACTTCACCATCTCATAAAACAGAGCTTTTTCTATAAAAATGGGAATCGTAGATACAAATTTCTTGTTTTGGGTTACAATAATTCATATTTTGTGAAGAATTACACCGAATCTTCCAGAAAATATACTGAAGATGATATTATCAAAATGCTGGACTTTTTGATCGACAATATATTTGTTGAGTTTGGAGGATTTATATTTCAACAGACAGTCGGTATTCCAACGGGTACTAATTGTGCACCCCTGCTGGCTGATTGGTTTTTGTACTCGTTTGAAGCAGAATTCATTCAGAACCTTCTAAAAGACAAAAAGAAAAAGCACCTTGCGAAATTCTTTAATTTTACTTTCCGATATATTGATGAATAACCCATATTTCAGCCAATACCTACATCTCATATACCCCAGTGAACTTGAAATTAAGGATACTACTGATACTAGAAGGACTGCTTCATACCTTGATCTTTTCCTCAATATTGACGTAGATGGACGACTTCACACGAAAATCTATGATAAACGGGACGATTTCAACTTCCTAATTATCAATTTCCCATTTCTCAGCGGTAACATACCCTCTGCCCCTTCGTATGGTGTTTACAATTGATACGTTATTCTCGTGCTTGTTCACACTATGCGGACTTCATATACAGGAGTGTGTTCCTTACGCAGAAACTGCTCCAACAAAGTTATGAGGAGAACAGATTAAACTTGACACTCCGTAAATTTTATGGACACCATCATGAATTGGTGGATCCATACGATGTATCTTTGACCAAACTAGCTAAGGACATTTTTACCACATGGTAGATTGTTGTTTGTCATTATGTCGTC
This sequence comes from Mytilus galloprovincialis, assembly GCF_965363235.1. NCBI lineage: Eukaryota > Metazoa > Mollusca > Bivalvia > Mytilida > Mytilidae > Mytilus > Mytilus galloprovincialis. The sequence goes on along the minus strand of NC_134850.1, from coordinate 16,972,672 downwards.
TAATCTTTTAATTACCAAACGTGACTTATTCCCGATTGTGACTGTTTTGCTGAATGTGAATTCGCATTACTATAAGACGTGTAACGGTACTTGTATATCCCAAATTCATGTATTTAGTTTAAATGTTTAATGTTATATTTGTAATTCTCATCGGATTTTGTCAAATGTGTTGATGTCTTTTCTATTATATTTATGTGTTATGGTAAATAATATTAATCACCGCATTCATCTATTAGTACTTCGGTACTGGCATGAAAATACGGATTTTTTTGTGTTATTAAAATTTGCTGTTACAAAATGATAGAAATTATTATAAATTAAGGAATGTATCTCCCTCATGCAAAGCTCTGATTCCTTTCACGGATTTGGCTATACTTTTTGGACCTTTTGGATTATAGCTCTTCATCTTTTATATAAGTTTTGGATTTCAAATATTTTGGCCACGAGCATCACTGAAGAGACATGTATTGTCGAAATGCGCATCTGGTGCAAGAAAATTGATACCGTTAATTTTATTAGATTTCAATTTGTTCAACGTAATCAGTCCGATATTTTACGTTTGAAGTAAGATTCAAAACAAACCGGACATAGCTTTATAATATAGTTAATTGCTACCTTAGTTTGCTAATAATAAATATTAAAATGTGCATTGTTATTAAATGCAATATCAGTATTTAGTTCAAATATATTCTTAAATCAATCCTAATTCTATCTTATTCATTCAAATGACGTCATTTTTCATTTTTTGATGATCTGATTTACAAATTAAATGACGTCATCATTTTTTGTCATATTTTACAATTTCAAATATGACGTCACTTGGCGTTGGGGTTTGGGCTTGTTCGGATGTGTCTACATTTTGTGTTGCAAATGTCTGGTTATGTAATGTATTTCAGTTGTTTCCTGTAATAAGTTAATATTTCAGTTCTATCATGTACAGCTTTCGTTTAGTAATTTTATAAATTTACTGTTTGCAAAAGTATAAATTATTCTAAATAATAAGGATGTTCTGGTAACTAACAGAAAACCCTGGCAGTTTTTGGCACAACTTTTTTGATCTTTTGGTCCTCGATGCTGTTCGACTTTGTGCTTGTTTCGGCTTTCAAACTTTTGTATCTGGGCGTCACTGGTGGATCTTGTGTGGATAAAATGCACTTCTGACGTATTAAAATTTTCAACTTGTTGCCTTTTGTTGGCTGTTGTTCGTGTGTTTCTTTGTCAATAGTATTCTCCAATTTATTTATACTGTAGTCCTGTGGTGTTGAGTTGTCATTTTAATGTTATATTTCACATGGCTATAAAAGGGGAGGTTTGGCATGCCACAAAACCAGGTTCAACCCGCCATTTTTTTCTTTAAAAATGTCCTGTACCAAGTCAGGAATATGGCCATTGTTATATTATAGTTCGTTTCTGTGTGTGTTACATTTTAACGTTGCGTCGTTTGTTTTCTCTTAATTTTGAGTGTAAATTCACATTGCGATAAGACGTGTCACGGTACTTGTCTATCCCAAATTCCTGTATTTGGTTTTGATGTTGTATTTGTTTTTCTCGTGGGATTTTGTCTGATGCTTGGTCCGTTTCTGTGTGTGTTACATTGTAGTGTTGTGTCGTTGTTCTCCTCGTATATTTAATGCGTTTCCCTCAGTTTTAGTTTGTTACCCTTATTTTGTTTTTTGTCCATGGATTTATGAGTTTGAACAGCGGTATACTACTGTTGCCTTTATTTGACGGATTTGAAACATACTCACCGTTACAACTTACCACTGTCTAACTGCTGTGAGTTTATAAAACTTCACTTGTTGATGATCAGTCTATTGAATTTTCAAAGTATCGGAAAATAGGAAGTGTGTGTCTGACAGGTACAAAAAGTACCCCAACGCTACACGTTTGCTGTTTGTAGACGAATTATTATAGTCTCAATCATATAGCTAATGGCCATTAGAAACAACAGTAGCTTATGGATTTCAACAAAAAAATATAAAATCCATTGACTCGACACGGCAAATGTCTCCCGCTTTAGATGCATCACCCATCATGCAAATCTACACTCGAGCCTCCTCATTGGGTTTATGATTATGTGATTTTTATATTGATTATTTGATTACCAGAACAAATATTTTATGTTTGTTTGATTATTTGATAATCTAGGACTGTATTTTTTTATTAACTTGCCTAAATTATAATTAATGATTCTGTAATTATGTGGTAACTTGCAAATTTACAAATTCGTGATGGTGACCTTAAAAATAACACATGTAACCTCTGTATAGAATAACGTGAACCCCGGTATAGAGTAACACAACAACTGTGTGTTCCTTTGTGTGATTCAGAGACGTTGCTTTTTTAACCTATATCTCCCTTTTCCATTTCAGTCACACGGTGTCAAACACCAGTCGTTTACAACGGATCAACGTTGATAAGTCAAGCTGGAGATATATATGGTGACACATGCCATTACACATGTGACATAGGACATGTGTTGGTGTCCGGAAATCTAACGAGAACTTGTCAAATTTATGGTTTTTGGGACTACAGTCCACCAGTCTGTCGTAGTAAGTTAAATGAATGCTCACGATTGCACATTGTTATTCTTATTTGTCATGGCTAATGATTGAATGTGTCAATACATTTAACAGCCTCCTCATGGTTTTTTTATTATATGATTATTTTGCCGTTTATATTGTGATTACGTTGCCGTTGATATTGTGATTACTTTGCCGTTAATATTGTGATTATTTGATTATTAGCAGACCAAATAGGTCCTGATAATTTAACTATCTTGTTAAAAACAATAAGATTTTATGATTATATGATTTCTTCATTTAAATAGATATTCAACGTCAAAATTGCAATAGAAATACATAATGAATCTACCATCTACAAAATGCAGACATGGATGTAGAATATTGTATTTTGTACTTGATACATGTTGAAATTGAAAAGAAACTAAGGTTTTTTCTCCGTCAGTCAACATTGACATTAAATGGTTTCGCATTCTTTTTTCTCTCGTGAAACATCCCAAATTTTCATATGTTTTATCGATTTTAGCTTTCCTGGAAAAAGGTATATTCAGAAAAGCGCTCACATGACAAAATAAGTATTAAAACAATCCATTTCTGCACTGAATAATATATGCACACATATCAGAACTCATAAAAATTATAAATTCAAAAATGAGATCTATTCAATAAACTGTTAAATAAAGTGATAAAAGAAAAAACGGAAATTTTGAAGTGTGTAAAAAAAATTCTAGTGAAGCTTATTTCTTTATAACAACTATAAAGTCATTAGAATTGTACGGTGTTACATTAAATTGATATTTCCTCTTTATTTTTGTAGAAACATCCCAAACAACAACGGAAGTGATTACAACACCTGAAGTAAAATCAAGCGACGCATCAACATCAACATTAACAACCACCGTCATGGAGACTACAACCAATTACCAAAAAGTGGAAGAAACGACCACGTTGTCACTTTCCGGCACAACATTTGGTCTTTGCATTTGCGCATGCTCCCTGGTTGCAAATATAACAATTGATATTGAACAGAGAATTGAAGAATTAAGAAAAATCCTGACGGTTGACAAAGAGGTCTTATCGTCTACAATCCGCCGTCTTACTTGTGCGGACGATCCACGGCCGTCGTCGGCCTACATTGGGTATACTGGAGCTATCGTCATCGGTGCTGTGTTCACATCTATCATAATCGTTGATCTAATTAACATATATCTCTTTTGCAAGACATTTTGATTGAGATTCAGAGTACATATATATTGAAGAAAGGGATATAAAGATCTATGATGAGTTTATTTACAACCAGTGGGTCGATGCCACTGCTGGTGGAGTTTTAATTCCCATAGTGTATCACCAGCCAGGAGTAAGCACTTCTGTACTTAATTTTACTTTTTTGGATTCGAGCGTCACTGATGAATCTTTTGTAGACGAAACGTGCGTCTGTCGTAAATACAATATTTAATCCTGGATTCTATAAAGAGTTTATATACACATTTTAAAAGTTATAAAAAGTTATTGTTAATATTATGGTGATTAATCTGCAGATTCTTGTTTGTCTTATCATGGCCGTCCCAATTTTGTAGTATTTTCAAGCTATCGTTATTGTTTGTTCCACTGATATTTATAACCAATGAATATAATGTTATTTATATACACACCAGAGATAAATTCTGATGAACAATCTAAGATGGCTTCCTGGTGACCTTATCCTGAATATCTGGTAGTCAAAACTTCTCGTATGAACAAAAGGTCAATATATTTAAACATGTATTCGAATTTATTGAAAGGTCTGACAGAGTTCTTGTTATGTAGAAGTGTAAATGCTGTACATCCACGTCATCATCATCATCATTTAAAAAACTAACGTTATTTCTGTTTCATCTTTTTCAATTAATAGATACGTAAAGTATTGTATATTTTGAATTATTGCAAGCTTATATTAATATTGTATAATAATGTATTGTTATTCGGACAGGACTTCATAAGTTTGGCTTACCTGTGTTCAATCCATTTTACTTTGAGTAAATAAAATATGTTTAAACCAAAAACCAGCGAATTTTCAGTATAATTTTGAATTTGTTGGCTACATTTTCCATAATAATAGAAAACTAGACACAATGCTAATTTATTTAGATCAGATAGGCAGATGTGAAAACATGACTTATATTTCCGACGCGGGCTAAACGATTTAACAAAAGATAATAGCACAATCATCCACTTGGTTTTCTTTTATCTACTAAAGAGTTTTTATCACCAGAATGTTTGTTTTACTATATACCAACCACGGCCGTGAGATGCTAATGAGTGATGGAACAGAGTCAAATTTTATTAAAGCCGATGCCAATGAGAGGACTAGTCCGACAGATAATCAATCTATCTGTCTGTACGACTAGGCTGCTTCGAAAGGAGGGTAGTATAACTAACCTATCATAATGACTTCACGGTTTAAAAAGCAAGCAAGCTAACAAAATAGATAACCTATACCTTCACACTCAATGCTATCGGCTGTAAATGACGTCCAATTGTAATGAATTGAAAAAAGAAATAGGATTATATTATGTAAGCTTATTGGTTGAAATGAAAAAAATGTAAGGGTTATTTCTTAATGCTTGTAGTTGACGCATTTGTTGGTTTGCTTGTTTTGTTTGTATGAATATTTTCTCAAGCAGTGTTATTAAGATTGAGATCTGTAATCGATAGGCGGGTTTCAGCTTGTAAACATTATACTAAACATCCAATAACTTTTAGGCATCATGTTTACAAGCTATTGATTGCAGATGTCAATCTTTACTACAAAGCTTGAGCAAACATTTTTTTCAAACAACAAAGCATGCAAGCAAACCACACATTTGAACTGAAAACATTTGACAAATAGCTGTATTGTGATTAAATAAAATCCAATTTACTTATGTAGTACATAACTGAGTATGCATTATAGAGAAAGCCAATAATACATATTTTGATTTTTGTATATTAAAAATTTATAAATTGTTCGAGATGTTTATATTATTGGTGGTAATCTTATGAATTATACGACATTATATTTGTTCTATAAGTGTCAACATGTTTGTTTTTCGTTCATTTTTCATTTTTTAACCAATTTTTTTTAGCACTTGTCATCTCACCATATTATATCAAAATGACTTGAGTGTGTAGGCACATGTTATATATATATGGTTAGCTTGCATGCTATTTAAATCGTGAAGTCATTTTAAGGTAAGGAACACTACCCTCCTTTAATAGTAGACAAGTCCGACAGATAATCAAACTATCTGTCTGTAGGACTAGCAAGCAAGCTAGTAAAATATATAACCTTTATTTACACTCTCAAGTCATTTTGCTGTAAATTTTTTAGAAGATATTTTTTGTTCGTTTTTCGTACAATGCGTGTCGTATCTAGTTTGAGAAAAGTTTTCAAGTATATATCATGCAGCGATGTTTATACTAATCAAAGATAGCATGCTAATTACTTTTTTTACACCACTGGTATCAATGATTTTTATAATTTGATGAGGGCATTATATTCTGATATTTGTCAAACATTTTTACCATACTTGCATACCTGAAAGCACGCGACGTTTGTGTTGTTAATCAACTCTTATCTCAGTTGCATAATTATGCTGTTTTATTCAAAATCCAATTCATATAGAAAAAAAACTAAAGTCCAATAAATAGGGAAAATATTTAGATCTTATTTTACATTAAAAAACAAAATCAACAAATCAAATAGCGGATGCATATCTACCGGATGTGCTAACAACTGATATGTCTGCCATTGAGGCAAACAATACTTGACATAAAAAGTGCTCATGTGAATGGTTTCATATGTGTGAATAGGACTTTATATGGATCATCTTGTATGTTCATTACTTCAAAGACTACAGTCTGACAGAGGATCCTCTTTTGTGAACCTTTCGATGAGGGTATATCTGATTACCAAACACAGAATCGGATCAACAAAGAACGAGTAATTGATACATTATTTGTATATGACAAATATGGAAAAATAGCAAACAAGCCAGTTATTTTATAGATAATTTTGTACCTGTATACTTATTGTTAGAAAATCTGACACTCATTGAATGAAACATTTCATCTTCTGAACAAATCAAATTAAAAATTCAGATTACCAATATAAACAAATAATAAAATCGATAACCATTTCCTAAAAGCTTTAAACAGTAAAAGGTACGTTAACAAAATAAAAGCATGAGACATTCAATTGATGAAATGTATAGCTTATATACTATAGATAATGGAATAGTTTTCTAATGTGATACTATTTGATCTCTTTTACTTAGCTGGTGGTAGCAGCGTTTTCGATCGTTTTATGTAACAACTAAGGAGTTACGTAATAAACTGAAATCTGCTTGTCATTAACGCTTCGCTCATTAACAAGTGTAGAAGACAGCCAATAACCAGCTTGATTAGATAATATACTTATATTAACATTTTGAAATGGTTATCAACAATATTTTCAAAATATTCCATTTTCCGGCATGCATTTTTTTCTTTATGTGGAAATTAGGATTTTGTGAAGTAAATCGTAAGTACTATTATAGAAAATACTGGTATTGTAAAATAAAAAAAAGAAATGAAGAAAACTCGCCAAAGATTTCAGACTTAATATTTTATAAATATTAACCTCATTCTAGTACTTATAATACCACTGGGTATCTCGGTGTTCAAGTGGTCAAATAGTTTATGTACAGTAATCACAAATGTAATTGTTTGTTCAAAACCCGTTCGTAGCAGATATGTTCGACTGGTACCACATGTGGATATCTATAATTTGTGGAGCAGGATCTGCTTACCCTTCAAGAGCACCTGAGATCACCCCTAGTTATTTTGTGGGGTTCGTGTTGTTTATTCTTTAGTTTTATATGTTGTGTCATGTGTACTAACGTTTGTCTGTTTGTCTTTTTCATTTTTAGCCATGGCGTTGTCAGTTTATTTTCGATTTATGAATTTGACTGTCCCTCTGGTATCTTTTGTCCCTCTTCTATATTGGTTTACTAGAATTGCCACTGTTTCTACGTTTACAGAAGATCAGTGGTTTTCGCTGGTTACTCCATGTTACTCTGCCAATAAAAATTATCCACAAAGGCTGATAAAGGTGGCATTAAATACCAACAAGAAATATGAATAGATCAATAAATATCATTGGTCTAGATATAACATTATTATTATATTATGATATAATTTTCCTGCATATTACACGCGGTTACTGAAAACCCTCCAACAAGAACGTAAGCTAAATGCTTTGTAAGAAATACACCAAAAATGTTGGAAATTATTAAAACCAAAGGATCTGAATAGAATACGAACAATCATATGTCCATAGTACACGGATGCTTCACTCGCACTATCCTGTTTTATGTCTATGTTAAGTGGACCATGATATTTTGAGTAAAACCTATATTGACATTAACATTAGAAAGATCATATCATAAGGAACATGTGTACTAGGTAACAAATTAATCAGTCTTCGAATTCATCTAAAAATACCTCGAACATAAACTATTACTTGGCACATGACAGACGGAAAGACGGATTAACAAACGAATGAACGAAAGACTAAAAGCACGCACAGATCGAAAAACATAATCTCATTATGAGATGCATAAACATATGCAATGGGTCAACATCGCTTTAATGACCCTCCTTATTGGGGTTTTGATTATGTGATTGGTCTTGTGTATAGGTGTCATACCACCAATTAAAAGTCCCTATCTGTTTAACCAAATTTGGCAATTTTCACAGCTTTCTAAATATTTTACCTTAAGTTTAACTTCATAGAAACTAGGTATATGCTGAATTGTACAGGTGTCTCCTTTCTGCATGCCAATTTTCAACATACATTCAAAATTATATAAGAAAGAAGAGAGCTCCCGAAAGGAGGTACCACTAAAAATAACCCCTGGTTTTCTGGAAATCTTAAATTAGTATACCATGGAGCGCATTCGTCCTCAATTTTAAATGCAAACTCCTAGACAGGTAAAATTTGGCTCAAAATGGTCTTAATATATTTCTCTTTCAACAAAAGTTTCATTTCTGCAGATTTGTTGGTTAGTTGAGGTGAACAATGACATCAAATGCACTATTTTTGTCCGAGTAGGCCTACTTTCACATACGTTCTAAATTTGAGGGAGTAATTGGTGGTATGACACCTAAAGTGATGATAAACAGACATAAACATATTACGATTATTTGATTATTTGATAATCTAACGCTGTATTTTTGATTAATTTAAGTGAATATGTTGGAAAAACATTGTGATTATTTGATTACTTAGACACCCTTATGCAGAGCCTCTTTAACAGAGTTAGAAAAGGTGCATCAACATGGTAAGAATCTTCTACTCTGTGTGTTCATTCCTGATATGATATTTACAATCATATGGTCATTTTTATTTTCCTATTACAATACATTAAATTTTTTTAAAAAACCTAGGGATTTTCTTATCTCAACAATAGATTACCTTAGCCGTATTTGGCACAACTTTTTGGAATTTTAGGTCCTCATTGCTCTTCAACTTTGTATTTGATTGGCTCTATTACTATTTTGATCTAAGCGTCACTGATGAGTCTTGTGTAGACGAACCACGCGTCTGACGTATTTAACTATAATCCTGGTACCTTTGATAACTATATCTTAGTATTAAGTTTTTAACAATTCAAAAATCATCAAGAAAAAATCACATATTTAGCCTAACCATACATTATAATTTAGTAGTCAATAGATACATTACGATGTGGTATGAGTGAGAATAAGACTAACGTTTCATCTTCTGAACAAATCAAATTAAAAATTCAGATTACCAATATAAACATATAAGAACATCCATAACCATTTCAAGAAAGCTTTATACTATATAGATAATGGAATATTTTTCTAAATTGATAATGTTTGATCTTATTCACTTTCCGGTAGTATCATTTTATTTGACGGGTAACTGATAAGTGACGATCACTACATAATAAACTAGAATCCGCTTGTATTTAATGCTAACACGTGACATGTGTAAAATACAGCCGAGAACCAGCTTATTTGGAAAACACATTTTTTAAAGTGTAAAGTTTATTAAATAACAGTAAACATATTGAAATGGTTAGCAACATATTTCATTTTCCGGCTTATATTTTTTTCTTCATGTGGAAATTTAGATTTTGTCAAGGAACTCGTATGTTACATAAACAGTACTTGTGTAATCGAAAAAGAATCATCAAAATCTCAAATTTAATGTTTTGATACTTTTTACCTCATATTAGTTCTAAAAAACATTGAATACCTCGGTGTACAAATGGTTTGTATAGTTTATTTACAATGACCACCAGCCTGTTAACAAAAACAGTACTGTTGTTTTTCTACACTCAGGCTGTCAGTTCGATCCACTCGTAGTAGGTGTGTGTTCGACTCCTCTTTTGATTGACTACGATTGTCAGTTGTCATACATACACAGAAGATTAGTGTTTTTTGCTAGTTTCTCAATCATCCTATACATGTACCAATAAAAACTATCCAAAAAGGCTGCTAAAAGTGGCATTAAACACCAACAAGAAATATGATATAGTTTTCCTGCACATCAACCTCGTACACTCATGACAAAAAGTTTTGAAAGAAATAAGATTGGAAATGATGCAGAAGATTAACACTAAAGCATCTAATCAAAATACATACAAGAATGTGTTCATAGAACACGGATGCCTTACTCTCACTATCGTTGTCTATGTCCATGTTAAGTGGACCATGATAGTGAGGTCAACACTATATTGGCATTAACATTAAAAAGATCATATCAGAGGGAACATATGTACTAGGTTTTAAAATTGATCAAACTTCAGATTCATTAAAACAAACATAGAAAAAAAAACTATAACTTGGGACGGGATAGACTTCAGCACGGACGAACGAACGAACAAACGAATAAACGCACGAACACAACGAAAAACATAATCCCCTTTTCAGGGGCTTAAAACATGCATTGGGTCAACATGGCTTGAAAATTAAGCAACGTTAAGGTCATAGCACAATACACAACTTAACGAATTATAAAGTTAAACAATTTAAACGAAGGATGGGAGAAAAACAACAGAATATAACTAATTCGTAAAGTCATATGAAGCGAGTTACTTATAATGAATATGAGAGTTGTGTCGAATAGAATTTGACCTTATGCAAATGTACAACAATACATCTATTAACCTACTAGTATTGTCGGTGAATAAACCTCTACGCATAGAAAAAAAGTAATATCTTATTTCATATTTGAATATTTAAAAATCAATCAAAGTTTTATGCATGTAAACTTGCATAGGTCGATTTCTATCCAGCGCAGGTCTGACTTGTAAAGGAAATTATTGAACCGATATATGCATATCTGCTGTTTGATTGGGTTGTTGTCTCTTTGACATAATCTCCATTTCCATTCTCGATTTTTTTTTGTCGTATAATAATTAAGTCCTTAATGCACGTTTTTTTTCAACATTCATTACGATTCTATAACGTATTATCGACAATTAATATTTAATGAAGTGATTTTGAAATCTCAAACTAATTATCTTTCGATTTTTTGTCGAAGTTTTCCGGATTGTGACACTGATGAGCATTCACCACAGAATCGTGAAGTACGAGGAAAATTAATGAATTGGTATTATTCTATATATTTTTCCATGCGTTCATATTTGTTTATTAAACTGACCCTTAACAGTTGTTAAATTATTTAGTGTATTTAATTTGTTTTTGTAAAATCAATAATTACTATTTATCCTACAGTGTAAGTTCATTTAATTTATGTCATCACTTTCTGTCATCACAGTTTTTCTCTTGCACATGCGCTGTGTGGTGCCAAAAGTTCTCTAGTACGATCTATTTCCTAATGTTACTACATACGGGGAAATATCGGCGAATTAGTGTATGGGAAGACAATATTTCAACATAAGTATATTTCTTAAGTTTTCATAAGATAAAGGATTTTATTTTAGAGGAAAGTCCCCTTTGCTTGTTTGTAATAAAGTTTAGCCATTCAAGTATATAAACCACTTGTAACTTTTTTTTTTAAATTTGAAGATTCATATGTCTTTAGCAAGCCTCCTCTTTGGACTTTTGATTATGTGATTACTTGGTCGTGTTTAAAGTGATGATTACCAGACAAAATAGTTTACAATTATTTGATTATTTGATAATCTAGGACTGTATTTTTGAATATTTCATTATGTTGTTTAAAAAAAATAATGATTATCTGAAATATGTTGGCAAAACATTGATTATGTGATTACTCAGATACCCCTATGAAGGGCCTCCTTAACAGAGTAAGAAAATGTGCTTCAACATAAGCATTATTTACTCTGTATGTTTCATTCCTCATACGATTTTTAAAATTATATGGTCATTTTTATATATTTCATGTAACACAACCATGGATTTTCTTATCCCAGGAATAAATTACCTTAGTCGTATTTAAATCAACTTTATGGATTATTAATACCTCAATGCTCTTCAACTTTGTACTTCTTTGGCCTTATAACTTTTTTATTTGAGTGTCACTGATGTGTCTTATGAAGACGAAACGCGCGTCTGGTGTATAAAATAACAATCCTGGTACCTTTGATAACTAACTATATCTTAGTATTAAGTTTTTAACAATTCAAATATTTTCAAGAAACAATCAAATATTAAGCCCTACTTTACATTATAAACCAGTAGTCAATAGATGTAATAAGATGTGGTATGAGTGCAAATAAGACAAACGTTTCATCTTCTGAACAAATTAAATTACAAATTCAGATTACCAAGATCAACATACACTAAAATAGATAACCTTTTCCTGAAAGCTTAAGACAGTAAAAAATACGTTAAGAAAGCAAAAGCATGGGACATTCAATTGATGAAATTTATAGCTTATACGCTATATAGATAATTTGATATTTTTCTTATTTAATAATGTTCGATCTTATTCACTTACCTGGAGTATAGTTTTGTGTAACGGGTAACTGAGAAGTGACGATCGTTAAATATTAAATTGAAATCCGCTTGTATTTAATGCTAACACAAGTGTAAAATACAGCCGAGAACAAGCTTAGTTGGAAAACACATATTTTAAAGTGTAACATTTATATTTAAATGGTTACCAAATATTTCATTTTCCGGCATATATTTTTTTCATCATGTGGAAATTTAGATTTTGTCAAGGAATTCGTAAGTAACATAGACAGTACTGGTACTTTAAAGAAAAAAACATCAAAAATCTCACTCTTCTATCGTTATATTTTTACCTCATACTAGTTCTAAACAAAGCATCGCATATCTTGGTGTAAAGGTGATTTGAGTAGTTTAACTAGAGTGATCACTAGCCTGTTAACAAGATAAAAGTAAAACTTTAAAAATACTGAACTCCGAGGAAAATTCAAAACGGAAAGAAATAAAATTGAAATGTTGCAGAGGATTAAAACCAAAATATCTAATTAGAATACAAACAAGAATGTGTCATAAGTCCACGTATGCCCTACTCGCACTATCATTGTCTATGTCTATGTTAAGTGGACCAGGATGTTGGGGTAAAAAGTATATTGTCATAAATATTAGAAAGACCATATCATAAGGAACATGTGTACTAGGTTTCAAATTGAACAGACTTCAAATTCATAAACAAATACCTCGAACAAAAACAATAACTTGGGACGGGATAGACGGAAGGACAGACAAACTCCCGAACGAAAGAATAAACGCACGCACAGACCGAAAAACATAATCCCCTTATGAAGGGCATAAAAAGGTGCATTGGTTCAACATCGCTTGAAAAGTAAACAATGTTAAAGTAATAGCACAATAAAAAAACTTTACGAATTACAAAATTAAACAATTTAAACGAAGGATGGGAGAAAAACAACAGAATAGCATTAATTCGTAAAGTCATATGAAAGAGTTTCTTATAATTACAATTAGGCAAACGTGATAACAATACATCCATTATTAAACCTATTTCGGGTAGATTTACCTCAACGCATAGTCTGTAACTGTTCTAAAATTCAGAAGATATAAAAAAAAACCTACAAAACAGACCAAAATTAATATCTTATTTCGTATTTGAATATTTAAAAATCAATCAAAGTCTTAAGTGTGTACACTTGCACAGGTCGATTTCTATCCAGCGCAGCTCTGACTTGTCATGGAAATTATTGAACCGATACATGCATATCTGCTGTTTGATCGGGTTGTTGTCTCTTTGACACATTCTCCGTTTCCATTCTCAATTTTGCACAGTTTTTTTTCAACATTCGTTACGAATCAGTAACGTATTATCGACAATTAATATTTCATTAAGTGATTTTTGAATCGCAAACTTATTATCTTTCGAGTTGTTTGTCGAAGTTTTCCGGATTGTGACACTGAATATCAATCAACGTAGAATCGTGAAGTACGCGGGAAATCATTGAATTTATAATATTCTATATGATTTTTTTTTATTTTTCCATGCGTTCATATTTGTTTATTAAACTGATCCTTAACAGTTGTTAAACTATTTCGTGTATTTAATTTGTTTTTGTAAAATCAATAACTACTATTTATCCTACAGTGTATTTTTTTTTACTTTTTGTCATCACGGTTTTCAATCTCGCATGCGCTGTATTGTGACAAAAGTTCACATGCACGATCTTGTACTTAAGGTTACTACATACGGGAAAATATCTGCGTATTAAAGTACGGGAAGACAATATTCCAACATCAGTTCATTTCTAAAGATTTTTATAAGAGAAAAGATTTTATTTTACAGGAAAGTCCACATATACTTGTTTATAATAAAGCTTGGCCATTCAAGTATATGCAACGCTTTTAACTTTTTTTTATATTTGAAGTTTCATATGACTTTAACGAGCCTCCTTATGGGGTGTATGATTATGTGATTCCTTGGCCATGTTTATAGTGATAATTACTTGACAAATATTTCACTATTATTTGATAAGCTAGGACTGTATTTTTCATTATTATATTATCCTGTTAAATAAAATAATGATTATGTGAATATATTGGCAAAACATTGTGATTATGTGATTACTTAGACACCCCTATTGGGCCTCTTTAACAGAGTCAAAAAATGTACATCAACATGGTAATCATCGTATGCTCTGTATACGCCATTTTTCATACGATATCTACAGACATATCTATGTATGAAATGGCAATCCGAAGATCCTCAGAAAACAATCAAAAATATAGCCCTATCATACATTATAAACCAGAAGTCAATAGAAATAAGAAGATGTGGTATGAGTGCCAATGAGACAACTTTTCATCCAAGTCAAAATTTGTAAAAGTAAACCATTATGAGTCAAAATACGGCCTTCGATACGTAACATTGGCTTCAACCGGACAACAAGCTATACATTGCCCCCAAAAAGACTAGTGTAAAACCATTCAAACAGGAAAGCCAACGGTCTAATTAATACAAAACAAATCGAGAAACGAGAAACACTTAAGTTCCACATCAATAAACGATAACCTCTGAACAACATGTTGGTTTATGTTTCTATAACCTTGCCTACCTTTTACAAATGAATGATCAATGAGCGGTTTGTTTACCCCGATTTTTCGTATGTGAATGACGCACAAACTCAAAGCTAAAATAGAGCGAAACGCAGGATAAGAGAGGTTGAGCACTCATGAACGGTTAGTGAATACTGAGGATAAACTTGCAACCAATAAAGTCCCTTAATCGACAAAAGCTGTACATGTATATAATGCCTTTAAATGTCAACCTACTCGATAGCAAATCCAAATTCATTTAGCTGATGTTTGCTGGAGATCCACTCAATCAACACCAAATATATGATACTGAACAAAATAAACATATATACATAAATTGCACGGCGATAAATCTGAATGATATCAATACTTACTGATTTAACTTAGTAATATATTGAAAACATCGAATTTGTATGATATGATACAATTATGACCTTTGTACAGGGATGGGGTAATTGAAAATGTGAAGGTAGTTAGTGTAATACATTACAATTTTCCATGTAATTGAATGTAATGTGTAAATGAGCATTTTTTTAATTACATGTAATGGTAATTTAATTAATTACATTGAAAAAAGCATGTAATGTTCAATTAATTTTGAATTACATTTCAATTACATGTACTTTTATGGTGTTCAAGATAAGGATTTGTGTTTAATAATATAAATTGTAAAATGTGAGGATCATACATTAGTGTGAGGATGTGAGGATCATATATTAGTGTTGTTCAGTTTTTAAGAAATATCGGAAATTGGTGAGACTGTCATTAAAGTGAGAGGGTTAGCGCTATAGAACCAGGTTTAATCCACCATTTTCTATATTTGAAAATGCCTGTACCAAGTCAGGAATTTGACAGTTCTTGTCCATTCGTTTTTGATGCGTTTTGTTTGATTTTGCCATGTGATTATGGACTTTCCCAATTGATTTTCCTCTAAGTTCAGTATTTTTGTGATTTTACTTTTTACTTAATAGATTGATAAGTAATTAATCATCTTGTTAAACAAAAACAAAAAAATGTGTCACTGTGAAAAATCTTTCTTTCAATTAGAATTTAAAATCACTGCACACAACCATTTTGCTAAATTAGTATACACAAAAGGATTATAGAAATAAAAATTAACAGCTGTAAAAACAAACAGCAATTATTCAGATTAAAATGTCCAAGGGTAATGCCGCTATTACATGTATTTTATTTAATTAGCAAAATATTGCTAATATTTAGACATTATATACATTGTTTGTACTAAAAATTATTTTCAATATTGTGACAAGTACACTTTGTAATATTTTTTTTATATAATAATTTATTTATTTAATTATGATTAATTTAAATGACATCATTTCTGAGATGTCAAAATACCCCTAAATGTATTAGCAAGCTAATAGGAACAAATTCCCTCTTCTATCAATATGATGATCTTCTGATCATGGAACTTCCATGTTCTGACCAAGCAATATCTGTGAAATTAGCTCCTGTCGAAAGACTGTTTAGAATTGCTGTCAAAGTGTTCAGACAAGAGAGATTTAGACTAAATGAAAAAACATTAAAATAACTAATGATTATCAATTGCAACGCTTAAACTATGCTTACATGAATATTTTACACATGTATTTTATATATATGTATAATATTGTTAAAAAATATCATGATGAAATGTAATGTGTAATTTAATTAATTACTTTAGTAAAGTAATTGTAATTTAATTAATTACATTTCAAAAACTGTGTAATGTGTAATTAGTGTAATTGATCATTTTTGCGATGTAATGTGTAATTTAATTAATTACATTCCAATGTAATTGATCCCAAGTCTGCCTTTGTATGCGGTCGATACAAGAATTTATCGAATTGAAAGAATGATATCGACTTAGGACGAAGTTAGAAGTTGATATATGCTCATATCGACATCAGCCTACATTTGTTATTATCATTATTGATAACTGTTAAACATCGCTTTTCTATGTGCATTTGTTGGTCTACCATTGAAAAGATAGTTGAACATATATGCATTTATCTCTTTCTCAACAAATCAAATAAATCAAAACATACACAATAATATACATCCTCGTCTGAAGGGTTTACGAACTATTTAGAATTCATACTGTCATTGTGACGTCACAATTTTCATTGAAAAGACATGCATAGTACGAATTCATATGACGTACGGAGACATATGACCTGACCATAATCAGGTCGTTGAAGAATCTAATGTATTATGAGTGATTTCAATGTTCGAAGTGTCATGACGCCATTGGTTGAATTTCAATTGTTGTGAATTCACATCAACCAAAACATACCCGTTTTGAAAATATAACCTAGTTTTGATTAGATTTCGAAATGGATTATTGTAATTTTTCTATGAATAGAAAAGATGTACATTTAGAAATGCGTTATGCTAGTGATACAATGTAGACGATTACATTTGCGCCTCTGTTTATTAGAAAATTTATTGTACTCTAATTGAGAGCTTATATTATTTTAGTCTATATTATAAATTTTTTTCTAGAACCAACATTCAATTACGAAGATTGCCAATTGATGGGAGCTTCTTATACATATGAAAATTATGTCATTTGTTATTGGATTGACTTTTCTCCTCAGCAACATAGCACGGCGCACTGTGGAATGTTTGATTATGCATGGGTACCTGACAGTGGTGCAGGTTATATTTTGCACCAGTTAGCATTACAAAGGTAAGGAAAGGACATTCGACAGCTTCATTGATAGATATAATAATCCATCCAGATAAAGTTAGAAGTTGAGGAGCCAAAATTTCCAAATTTTTGCGAAATATAGATTAAGAATTCTATTCCTGGGGTAGAAATACTTTGTATTTTGAATATCTATAGGTTTTAAACAGTTTCCTTATAAAAAAAAATGCAACAATGCTTCATTTATAATATCATGCGTCAGAAGCGTAATTATGTCGATGAAATAGAAAAGGCAGTATATAATTGAGGAATAACTTAGATATACATGCATTATACATGAATTATCTATTTTAAAGGGGATCTTCGAGCGGAGCTATATATCATATTGGATACACATTAAATTACACAACACCCACACAGTACACAGTTATAGACGTAAGTGGAAAGCCACAGTCCTATTCGGCGTTTACTGATGCAATGGACCCGAGTAATACATGTGTTGCCTTCATCGATGGACACTGGGATGACATATCTTGTACACTTTACAGCGAAGCCTTCTGCTCTTTGGGTAATTGTATTTGTTTTTAAAGTTATCTAAACCCGAGTTTCTGCTAAATTTCACTTCGGTGTTGACATGAATATCAATTATATGGTCATTTTTATAAATTTTCTGTCTACAAAACTTTGAATTTTTCGTAAAACTAAGGATTTTCTTACCCCAGGAGTAGATTACCTTAGCCATATTTGGCACAACTTTTTGGAATTTTGGATCCTCAATTCTCTTCAACTTTGTATTTATTTGGCTTTTTAACTATTTTGATCTGAGCGTCACTGATGAGTCTTATGTAGACGAAACGCGCGTCTGGCGTATAACATTATAATCCTGGTACTTTTGATAACTATTCTGGTAGTCATTATGTTGAAAAAAAACTTATTGAACCAATGAATGCATATATTTTAAACGATAGAAGTATTAATTCATATTGATCATATACACGTAATACTCTAATAATTAAACTAAGTTCTCTATGCACGTTTTTGCACAGTGCGATTTGTGATATTCTAACGAAATGTGTCATGGTGAGGGTCACTGCATATGGAAAAGCTGTCAGTATTTAAAATTGCGAGCAGGCAATAATTCAGTAGCACTAATAAAATACGAAGCGTCAGTTACATTTTCATGTGCATTATATTATTATTTAGCTATCATGAACATCTAAATCCATCGGCTTGAAGAGATATTATTATAAAACAGTCAATTGGAATTTTCCCTACATATTACGTAATCGTTAATGCATGTTCGATTAGGTGATTCTAATAAAAGAATCCGATATGAGTAAAAAAATAAATCTTTTTTATTTGTAGTTATCAAATTCGACTATGGAGATTGTAGGGAAAATGGAGTTTCATACACATCTGGGTTAAAACTATATTGTTATTGGATTGACACTACTACTGGACCGGCTATAAGTGCTTGTAGTCTGGACTATTCCATTATTCCAAATCTTGAAGCACAGAGGGTGGTTAATTGGCTAATGAAAATACGGTATGTTGTAAACACAAAACAGTTCTAGTCACCGAGATGAATTAAGCTTGAAATAAATACATATGCTATAAAAAAAATCCCCAAAAGCAAGAAGAGGAAAAGAAAAAAACGAACAATTATAGATTGCGCTTTATAGATGATTTCCTCTCACCAAATAATTCAAAATTGTTGACTTCAAAAAGGGTTTACAGCAGATACAGTTACGTCTTATTTTTTGACTTACGTCTGTCTCAAATTGTACTACGATTCCGGTTGAGAACTTAACTTTACGACGCTTTAGATGACAAAAGCTTTCCCATTTCTATATAGCAACATTTTAGCAGCGCCTGCATTTGGTGTATATCATACATCCAATTTGATTCGATATTACAGAGCTTGCGTACCGAACAATGATTGAACGTTGCTGATTTCACCGTAGCAATTGAATCAGAAGTTCCCTGTGATATACTTGAATTCATCGCTTTGAACATTTTACCGGTACCATCATTATTTGGTTGACCGCTATGGAATATTTGTGGATTGATAAACACAGCTCAGATATATACCAAAACTTATAAAATTGAGAATGCAAATGGGGAATGTGCCAAAGAGACAATAACCCGACCATAGAGCAGACAACAGCAGAAGGTCACCAACAGGTCTTCAATGCAACGAGAAATTTCCGCACCCGGAGGCGTCCTTCAGCTAGCCCCTAAACAAATATATACTGTTCAGTGATAATGAACGCCATACTAAACTCCAAATTGTACACAAGAAACTAAAAACAAAAAAAAAACTAAAATTAGAATAATACAAGACAAACAAAGGCCAGAGGCTCCTGACTTGGGACCGGCGCAAAAATGCGGCAGGGTTAAACATGTTTGTGAGATCTCAACCCTGCACCTATACCTCTGGCCAATGCAGAAAAGCAAACGCATAACAATACGCACATTAAAATTCAGTTCAAGAGAAGTCCGAGTCTGATGTCAGAAGATGTAACCAAAGAAAATAAACAAAATGACAATAATACATAAATAACATCAGACTACTAGCAGTTAACTGACATGCCAGCTCCAGACATCAATTAAACTGATTGAAAAATTATGTCTTCATCATATGAATATCAGGCACAATCCTCCCCGTGACGGGTTTAGTATCATACCATCATAACATATATGAGAAGAACATAACCCGTGTCATGCCAACAACTGGTTTATTAATAATAAATGTGTTTAGTTCCGATGCAAAGACCCTATAAGTGAATCAATATTAACGCCAAAATATGCAATCTTTAATGACCCGACAAAAGTATCGTAACTATATCCCTTCTTAATAAGTCTATTTAAAGGTTTTGTAAGCTTCTGAGGTGAATACTGACATTTTTGTGCTTTATAAAGAATATTTCCATAAAATATTGGATGTGACATACCTGAACGTATAAGAAGTCTTCATGTTGAGCTATATTTCCGAATGATGTCCTTATACCGATGATAAAATTTAGTAAATGTTTTGACTAATGTTTTGACTAGCTAGTTTTCTATGTTGTGTCGTGTGTACTATTGTTTTTCTGTTTGTCTTTTTTATTTTTAGCCATGGCGTTGTCAGTTTGTTTTAGATTTATGAGTTTGACTGTCCCTTTGGTATCTTTCGTCCCTCTTTTGTGATATCGAAAACCATGGTGTAATAATTTTTCAGTAATACATAAATTTCTCTCGTTAAAATCTAAAACATTGTTACATACACGAGCGAATCGTACAAGTTGAGATATATAAGCACCGTAAGATGGTGAAAAGGAACGTCACCATCAAAAAATGGATAATTAACGATAGGAAATGAGAAATCATCTTTTTTATCATAAATTTTAGTATTAAGCTTTCATGTCGCCCTCTTTTCGCCGACTGTAACATGTCAAAATCTGAGTTACAGGAAGAATGCTAGAAATTGACCATCATTTTAACCTTCGGGAGCACCTGATACCAACCATGGGTTTTATCGTACATTGACCAGTCTTCGGTTTTTGTAGTGTTTTTTAATATTTTTTGTCTTTTCGTTTTTTCGTTTTTTTTTGTGCCATGGTATTCCAAAGTTTATTGAAAAATCTAAAAAAAAAAATCAAAAGTGAATACGTCGATTAAATGAATATTGCATTGATATCACCTATTAATATCCTGGTCATTTTTATCAATCGCATTGTCAATGCAAGTACGAACTCATTGAGAAAAAAAATAGTTGGCCAATTACCTTGATTTAATGACATGTCTACAGCCTTACCAATGTTCCACTGATAATCTGGATATAATTTATCTTATATTATTCTTGTTTTTCTTTCATAAGTGTGTATATGAATCAAACCGTTAGCTTTAAAGTTTTAATTGTTTTACATTAAAAAAAACAATACATGCACCTAAGACCGCTGACTGCCGGGTCATCAAAAGATCGTTGCTGAATTTGTGTTTGCTTTTGAATTGAAACAATTGACTTTGAATAGAAGAAGCCAGTTGAAAGTATATATTTACAGCTTCTATTTGAATAGTTATTTTAAAGCTCGACTATTTTATTTATTACTTGGGATTGTACATATTTTTTCCGATTATAGCCCTTTGGCAAATCCTAATTTCTACTAACCGGATGACTTATGCAAATTGCACAAACCTTTCGCAATATAAATTTACGCGCTCAGTTTGCTTTATAATCTGGAATTGTGGATGCATTTATTTTCTCTATCATATCTTTATATTTTGTTTCGTACATGAATGACTTTATATTCTCAACTCGTATTTGAAGCTGTCTTTACTCATGACAGATATTGTATGCGGTGAAACCCGTGGCATGTGATTGGGACCTCTTATGAAGAGACTTATTTTGGTCTCATAAAACATCTAAAATTTTAAGGATTTCCTGATTTTACTTAAATCAATTCAAACATTCTACAGGGAAACTGAGTTTTGCCGAAGAATTTCTTAATTCAGAAGTTTATGAATACCTGTACACACTTTCAAAATAACCAATTTACATAAAAAGGTATGTAGATATAAAAAAAAATACCAGAATTAAAATAATATATGCCAGACACAAGTTAAGTCTACAAAAAAACATCAGTGACGATCGAATGAAAAAATTTAAAAGAATCTATTCCTTGGGTAGACAATCCTTAGCTTTTTGTAAAGGTCAAAGTTTATAATAAGACTGTGACTCAAAAAAGAAACAAAAGAGAAACAACTCGAGGTCAGAATACCGTTAGTAATGATGACCGTGCTTGAAAGTCACATGTAAAGCTCTTTCTGCCGTGTCCTGAATTTAGATAACGAAAATGAAAATAAGCTTTCACAAGTGAATTTAATAGTATTGCATGCAAATAGTCTTTTAGCGCACAAAATAGTAAATAGAAAGCATCTCACTGATACTCAGGAAAAGAATACGCATGTGCGTCATCACATATCTTAATCTAATAGTTGAACTCGAATGTCAAACGGCCTACAATAAATGTTTTGACTCCGGATTCATTGACATTTTATCCGGCATTTTTGAGATCGCAAACCGATAGTGTGCTTTTGAAATGTGATCTATAATGTGAATGAATCTAGACGTGAAGGGTCATCATAGTTGGTCAACACAATGAATACAATTTTCAGAACCGTATCATAGTACAAATATGTAGATGCTATAAGGTTAAACTATTAAAACATACAAACTAAAATTGAATAAAAATTTTATAATAAGCTAACGTTCCTGTTAGTATTTTTTTGTTAGAATATATATTAATATCAATGAACACGAACGTCAAGTATTTATGGATAGATATTTTATTTATCGAATGAATCAATTTTTAAATTCTAACATTCCACTATGTGAATATATATCTATACAAAATATAAGCAAAGACTTCTAAGTCCATACTTAAACAGTATAAAATAATCAACATTATGGTTGTATTTAAATTTTGTTGTGATTATTGTAAATTATTTTTACGGTTGTTGTGAGCTGCAAGGATTTAAAATCATGCTTTATGAATTGAAAACACACAAGTATTTGATTCACGACCGTTTAAAATCAAAAATTTAATAAATTTATCTTACTTTCCGTTTTATGGATATATTACAATACAAAAAAATAAATAATAAATACTCATAAAACCTAAATACTAAAATGGTATGAAATAATTAACGTAGAAATATAATGATTATTGTTTATAAACATTTATTTTGTAGGATGTAAGAATTTATTTAGATTTAATTTTTATGCTTCCTTTACAAATGAATATTCAAAAATGCCAAAGCAGAGTATCTTGTCATATATAAACTACTTCATTTCTTAATTGCAACTGTGAAAATATTCCGATTTCAATCATTGTTAGTTTCTTTAGAAACATAAATACAGTATATAATTTGTATACATTTCTTTGATTCCGATTGAATTAAATACTTTTGATAAGCATATTATCTTTCTGTTTTCCGATCTAATATTAATATTTTAACCAGAATGCTCTCTCCCAAAAGTCTATAGTGAAATACACAGTATCCCGTGGTTAAATCTTCAAACATAATTAGTTTACATGTTATCGAGACAACAGACAATATCACGTTATAATTGATACATACAGTGTACAGTGGTCGTTTTAAAACAAATATAATTGCGTCGTCAAGGGCCATCAAAGACGTTGATAACAACCTGTTAAGACCTGTATAAATTACCGAAAACTTTCGAGAAGTTCCGAGAATTTTATTCTGACTTCCGGCCGAGAGATATCGAGTGGCCCATAGACACATCCAAAACTCGCCAATATATAAGCATGAACCCCTCAGGGTTATTTGTATAAAGTTCAAGCAGTTATTTATTTATTTGATACAGAAGCCTAACAACTTTAGGGACTTACTATATAGGATATGTAGAAAACACTGGTGGAGTGGAAACCCATCAAGGAGTGACACAAGACTGGACGAATTGGGATCCTTTGGAATCGGCTCAGTTGATCAATACAAATTGTATCACCATTTCGCAGCCTTATGGTTTATGGACACATTCTTCATGTTTATCACCGCTTATGTCAATTTGCTCAACGGTAAAAGAAAGTAAGTTTATGAATTTTTCGGTTTACCGCTTATTTCAATTCGCTTAACTTTAAGGAAAGTAAGTTTATGATTTTTGTGTTTTACCGCTCATTTCAATTCGCTCATGATCAACGGTAAAAGAAAGTAAGTTTATGATTGTAGAATTATTTATTTTTTTTGTATTTTACCGCTTATTTCAATTTACTTACAGTTATTTACAGAGAACAATTTTACGATTGTAGAAATTTATTTTCTTTGGTGTTTTATCGCCCATGTCAAATTGCTCAACGGTTGCAAACAATAAGTTTATGATTGTAGACATATATCGTATTGTAAATATTATAACAAAAATTGCTTTTTTTTATGATAAAGAAAAATTAAAATTAAAAACAAAAACAAATCTCAATAAAGATCAATAGTTATGACTGCACGTGATTCTCTTGACAGCATGCATAAGGGGTGGTAGAGGAGGGGGGTCACTACAGGGTTTAACTATACAAGTGTAAATCTTCAGCTTCGCACTTATTATCTTAAGTATATTTTAGCACCCAATTATTCTCTATTTTATATTGTTGTCCCTTTAATCTGCGCATTGCCCCTCATTTTCTATTCTGAAAATCCCACCCAAACCCTCATACATTTTAGTGTGTTTTTCAGTCATTCAATGTCAAACACCAGTCGTTAACAGCGGATCAACGTTGATAAGCCAAACGGGAAACATGTATGGTGACACATGTCATTACACATGTGACATAGGACATGCGTTGGTGTCCGGGAATCTCACGAGAACTTGTCTAACTGATGGTACATGGGATGGCAAATTACCTGTTTGTCAAGGTAAGATTACAAATGAACTTTTGAAATTTGTAATTTTGATTGCATCTACAATATAATGTTAAAAAGTACCGATGCATTTACATATTTTTTACATCTATAATAATTGTTGCTGTTTTGTAAAAGTAGTGACTAATGTGTACATTCTTTATCTAAAAGCTAAAAGCATATCCATTCTTTATTCTTAAATTAAATCAATATATTTCTGTATGTGAATTTACTCTTCCGACAATATCTTATTCCTCTTAATCTGGTTCATGATAGCGAACCAACAAACATATTGAGAAGATAGATAAAAAGACGAAAAATTAAGAAATATTGAAGTTCATTTGCATTCAAAATATTCAATTATAAGCTTATATTATTAATAACATGATTTAAGATCGTGTCCAATCTTTCCTCGTACTTTTATTCAGAAATACTAACGTCTGATGCAACAACAGACATAGTAACCACAACAGACAAAACATCAACAGCCGAACCAACAACAGCTCAATCAATATCAAGCGACATGCCAACTTCCACCATGCATCAACCGGTTTCAACAACAACAACTATTTCCACGAAGACGACCTATATCATTGATATTCCAGAAACAACCTTGACCGAAAAAACAACCCACAACCACGAAATAACAGAAACAACTACGGGTGTCAGTTCCGGAACAACAAATGGCCTTTGCATATGCGCATGTTCTTTATCATTAAACATAACAATTAATATTGAACAGAGAATTAAAGAATTAAAAAAACTGCTTGCAGTGGACAAAGACGTATTATCTTCTACAATCCGCCGCCTTACTTGTGCAAACGACCCTAGACCGTCGTCGGCCTATATTGGCTATACTGGAGCTTTGATTATTGTTGCTGTGTTCTCTTTAATCATTATAATTGATGTAGTTAACATATACGTGTTTTTCAAGACATTTCGAACGTGATTAAGAATGAAAAGTTTGAAGGTTTTTGTCAAATATTTGTTTTGTTATGCTTGTGTCGATCTATTTAAAGGTACTTGTAGACTCGATATTTATGAAAAAGTGGTGAGTAATAA